>NC_134359.1:240690111-240876735 GCF_048569485.1 Anomaloglossus baeobatrachus | reverse complement strand
GGGGGGGTGTCAGTCTTATAATCCGGTGGTGTCTTACTGGGGGAAGGGAAGGTTGGCGGTAGTGGAGCTGGGTCACAGGAGGCAGGGGTGGTGGTGGAGCAGGGCGATGCGGTGCAGCGGGGTGTACCAGATGCTGTCCCAGAAACTGTCGGCGGTGCAGGTTTCAAAGAAATTTATTCCGGAGTCGGCGCGTGCGCAGATTGAACTATCAACTCAATGACAAGCCGAGATCTCATCTGCGCATGTGCCACCTCCAAGTGCCATTTTTCTTAAGTCTACTGCTGGGAGATTAATGAGCCGGCACGTGCGCAGATGAGATCTTTAGCCAAGAACTCAATCTGCGCACGTGCTGCCTGCAGGTTTTGTTATTTGAAACCCTCACCACCTGCAGTGCCAGCACAGCCGCGGCGGCACAGCGCTCACAGCCCCAGCACAGCCGCGGCGGCACAGCGCTCACAGCCCCAGCACAGCCGCGGCGGCACAGCGCTCACAGCCCCAGCACAGCCGCGGCGGCACGGCGCTCACAGCCCCAGCACAGCCGCGGCGGCACAGCGCTCACAGCCCCAGCACAGCCGCGGCGGCACAGCGCTCACAGCCCCAGCACAGCCGCGGCGGCACAGCGCTCACAGCCCCAGCACAGCCGCGGCGGCACAGCGCTCACAGCCCCAGCACAGCCGCGGCGGCACAGCGCTCACAGCCCCAGCACAGCCGCGGCGGCACAGCGCTCACAGCCCCAGCACAGCCGCGGCGGCACAGCGCTCACAGCCCCAGCACAGCCGCGGCGGCACAGCGCTCACAGCCCCAGCACAGCCGCGGCGGCACAGCGCTCACAGCCCCAGCACAGCCGCGGCGGCACAGCGCTCACAGCCCCAGCACAGCCGCGGCGGCACAGCGCTCACAGCCCCAGCACAGCCGCGGCGGCACAGCGCTCACAGCCCCAGCACAGCCGCGGCGGCACAGCGCTCACAGCCCCAGCACAGCCGCGGCGGCACAGCGCTCACAGCCCCAGCACAGCCGCGGCGGCACAGCGCTCACAGCCCCAGCACCGCCGCGGCGGCACAGCGCTCACAGCCCCAGCACAGCCGCGGCGGCACAGCGCTCACAGCCCCAGCACAGCCGCGGCGGCACAGCGCTCACAGCCCCAGCACCGCCGCGGCAGCACAGCAGCCTGAACCATTGACTCTGCCTCCTTCTACTCCTCTCCACCAACCTCAGTAAGCTACATTCAGATTATAATACGCACCCCTCATTTTCCTCCCAAATTTGTGGGAGGAAAAGTGTGTCTTGTAATCTGAACAATACGGTACATCTACTTGTTTTCCCTCTATTACAAAGTTTCTTCTGTTGACCTATTGATTTGATTTATGCAACGTTTGTTGAAAGTACAATACCCATATAATAATCTGACCTTGGGCTTTTCTCGGAGGTGGTGCACTTAAAGAATTGCTGACAGTGTATAGATAAAACGCTTATTGCTTAGTACCCTCGTACCAGTAAGGATTTGTGTGCATTTCCATTTTTGTGTTTTAGGATGAGGATATGTCCCTTCAGATCACAGAGAATGAGGGCAATGATGAAAATGACACAGTTGATGTCATCTGGAGACAACTCTTGGCCTCTTGCCCTTGGCTAGCAGACCTAGATGAGACCATTTCAGAGGGGTTAATCAAGCTGTGGCGTAAAGTAGTAGACCGGATATTCAGCTTGTATAAATTATCCTGCAGCGCTTACTTCACCTTTCTAAAGCTTAATGCCGGTCGGGTGAGTAACAATCGTTTGATAAATCTTCATATATGATGCTTTACACCCATTTTGCATGTCAGCAGGTTATATGAGTATCCCCATCAGGAAGCGGAAATCCGCAGAATATAAAATGTATTTGCAGTGTCTACATTTCCATTCTTTGCATGATTTTTTCACCGGAGTTGACAGGTTTCGTTTTATAACAGGTGGTCCGAAACTAATATTAATTTTATTCCTAAATATTTTTGAAATAATCTAATCTTTGGTAGTGAACTCTAATTAAAAAGTCCCTACTGTTCCGTCCGGTTCTACTCTCTAACTAACTGCATTTTAGTTTACTTTTTTCTAATTTCTTGTTTGCCGTTTTGTTTGAGAACTGCCGAAAGCAGAGTGCACTGTCAGTGTGCGTTGTAAAGAGAGAGTCCGGCAAGCAGAAACCAGTCCCATCCCTCCAATAATGTCACTTTTGGGGGCAAGGCTGGTCTCTGCTCACCGGGGTTTTTTTCTTTACATCGCACACTGACAGTGCACTCTCTTGTTGACTTTTTTCTCCTCATTAGAGCCGGGGAGTGCACTGTCACTGTGCAATACAAGTGTTATTGCATTGTGAGTAGGGCACACAACAAACAGATGCTCAGTCTCCATTTCTCCTGGAAATATATGAATACATTTGAGTAGGCATAAGAAAATCCATGTCAGTAGGATATGCCCTTCCACACTATTAAAGAGAATTTGTCAACAGATTTTTGCTCAGTAATCTGAGGGCAGCATAATGTAGGTGCTGGGATCCTCATTCCATTGATCCGTCACTTTCAGGTCTGCATGCAGTAATTTCCATGCAATCACTTTTTCTTTTTCGCTCCTAATTGGGAGACCCAGACAATTGGGTGTATAGCTACTGCCTCCGGAGGCCGCACAAAGTACTACACTTAAAAGTGTAAGGCCCCTCCCCTTCTGGCTATACACCCCCCCGTGGGAGCACGGGTCCCTCAGTTTTTGCTTTGTGCGAAGGAGGTCAGACACGCACGCATAGCTCCACTATTTAGTCAGCAGCAGCTGCTGACTATGTCGGATGGAAGAAAAGAGGGCCATACAGGGCCCCCAGCATGCTCCCTTCTCACCCCACTTTCTGTCGGTGGTGCTTGTTAAGGTTGAGGTACCCATTGCGGGTACGGAGGCTGGAGCCCACATGCTGATTCCTTCCCCATCCCCATTAGGGCTCTGGGCGAAGTGGGATTTTACCGGTCTCCAGGCACTGAGACCGTGCTCCATCCACAGCCCCTGGAGAAGCCGCTGGATATGGAGCTGAGTATCGTCAGGGACATGGCCCTGCTCTGTCAAGGTACTCTGTGTCCCCGTGCATACGCGCGCACACCGCAGCATTGCTGGGTGTGTTAGTGCGCCGGGGACAACAGCGCTGCTGCGCTTGTGCCATTTCCTCATTTCAGCTTAGCTGAGTGGGTAGACTCAGGGAGAACGGTCGCGCCGGCCGCTGGGACTGCGACGCGGCTGGGACTTGTGGTGCGCCGGGGACTCCGCGCTGACCGTGCATATATCACGGCCGCGCTTATTACTACAGTCCCCGGCTTTTGCGGCCTAGTTCGTTCGTTCCCGCCTCCGCACCTGCCAGTCAGGAGGAGGGCGGGACGCTGTACAGAGCATCAGCGCTGAGGGCTGGAGCCTTTTTTACATACTCCAGCCCTCACACCAGGCACAGTAGGACGCAGTTTCCCGCACTTTGTTTGTGGCACGCCCACGGTCCGCCCCTCTTCACAGAACGCCGGCAGCCATTCCTGCCTGCACGCTGAGCTGCAGAGGGGAGACGGGGAGACCCAGACACGGGATTCTACGGCCTCATACCCGCTGTTCAGCGGGCGGTAAGCAGCCTTAAGGGCTCACCCCCACTTGTGCCGTTTGTATACTGAGTATTTTGTGTTTGCAAATACTTTGTACTGTACGGTCGCTGGTGATTCTCGGCTATACTCCCTCCTAGATTACAAGGAGGCAACAGCATGTCGTCCGCAAAACGCAAGGGTGCTAAGGCACAGACATTATATGCTGCCTGTACCGCATGTGGGGCTGCTCTACCGGCAGGTTCCACTGACCCCCATTGTGTGCAGTGCTCGGCCCCTGTGCAACTTGCACAGCCGGGGCCTCTGCTGGACGTGACCCAGAGTGTACCACCTGTGAATGCTGTCCAGGTGACAGGAACGGAGTTTGCAGCTTTTGCTGACAGATTGTCTATGACCATGTCAAAGATTCTTGAAACATTGCAGTCTAGACCAGTATCTCAGACCATGGACACTGTGGCATCATTGCTCCCTGGTCCCCCTCAGCTGGAACACTTCCAAGCTCCGGGGGTGTCACATGCACCCCAGGGTGACGATTCTGACTCAGACAACAGTCCCAGACAACCTAAGCGGGCTCGTTATGAGGGGCCCTCAACTTCGTCTCACTGGTCAGGATCCCAGCGGGACGAATCTATGGGTGATGAGGCGGATGTAACTGATCAAGATTCTGATCCTGGGACCGCTCTCAATCTGGATACACCGGATGGTGACGCCATAGTGAATGATCTTATAGCGTCCATCAATAGGATGTTAGATTTTTCCCCGCCAGCTCTTCCTGCGGAGGAGGCAGCTTCACAGCAGGAGAAATTCCATTTCAGATATCCCAAGCGTAAATTAAGCACTTTTCTGGACCACTCTGACTTTAGAGATGCAATCCAGAAACACCACGCTTATCCTGAGAAGCGGTTTTCTAACGGCTTAAAGATACACGCTATCCTTTTCCCCCTGACGTGGTCAAGGGTTGGACCCAGTGTCCCAAGGTGGACCCTCCAATCTCCAGGCTTGCAGCTAGATCTTTAGTTGCAGTAGAAGATGGAGCGGCACTTAAAGATGCCACTGACAGGCAGATGGAGCTCTGGCTGAAATCCATCTATGAAGCTATTGGAGCGTCGTTGGCGCCAGCTTTTGCAGCCGTATGGGCACTCCAAGCCATTTCAGCTGGGCTTATACAAGTCGACTCGGTCACACGTACATCTGCCCCGCAGGTGGCACCATTGACCTCTCAAATGTCTGCATTCGCGTCTTACGCGATTAATGCTGTCCTGGACTCTACGAGCCGCACGGCGGTGGCGTCAGCCAACTCCGTGGTTTTGCGCAGAGCCCTGTGGTTGAGAGAATGGAAGGCAGATTCTGCTTCCAAGAAGTGCTTAACCAGTTTGCCTTTTTCTCGCGACCGATTGTTTGGGGAGCGTTTGGATGAAATCATTAAACACTCCAAGGGTAAGGACTCATCCTTACCTCAACACAGACAAAACAAGCCCCAACAAAGGAGGGGTCAGTCTGGTTTTCGGTCCTTTCGAGGCTCAGGCAGGTCCCAATTCTCCTCGTCCAAAAGGACTCAAAAGGATCAGAGAGGCTCAGATTCTTGGCGGACTCAGTCACGCCCAAAAAAGACAGCAGGAAGAACCGTTACCAAGACTGCTTCCTCATGACTTTCAGCCTCCTCTCTCCGCATCCTCGGTCGGTGGCAGGCTCTCCCGCTTTGGCGACATTTGGCTGTCACAGGTCAAAGACCGTTGGGTGAAGGACATTCTGTCTCACGGGTACAGGATAGAGTTCAGCTCTCGTCCTCCAACTCGTTTCTTCAGGACTTCCCCACCGCCCGACCGAGCCGATGCTCTGCTGCAGGCGGTGGCCGCTCTAAAGGCGGAAGGAGTGGTGACTTCCGTTCCTCTTCAGGAACAAGGTCACGGTTTTTACTCCAATCTGTTTGTGGTGCCAAAGAAGGACGGGTCCTTTCGGCCCGTCCTGGATCTAAAGTTGCTCAACAAACACGTAAAAACCAGGAGGTTCCGGATGGAATCTCTACGCTCCGTCATAGCCTCAATGTCTCAAGGAGATTTCTTAGCATCAATAGACATCAAAGATGCTTATCTTCACGTGCCGATTGCGCCAGAGCATCAGCGTTTTCTACGCTTCGTTATAGAAAGCGAACACCTGCAGTTCGTAGCGTTACCTTTCGGGCTGGCAACAGCCCCTCGGGTCTTCACCAAGGTCATGGCAGCAGTAGTAGCTGTCCTGCACTCGCAGGGTCACTCCGTGATCCCGTATTTGGACGATCTACTTATAAAGGCACCCTCTCAAGAGGCATGCCAACACAGTCTGGACGTGGCACTGAAGACTCTCCAGAGTTTCGGGTGGATTATCAACTTTTCTTCGGCGCTCCATTGGGAGACCCAGACGATTGGGTGTATAGCACTTCCTCCGGAGGCCACACAAAGCATTACACTAAAAAGTGTAAGGCCCCTCCCCTTCTGGCTATACACCCCCAGTGGGATCACTGGCTCACCAGTTTTCTGCTTTGTGCGAAGGAGGTCAGACATCCACGCATAGCTCCACTGTTTAGTCAGCAGTAGCTGCTGACTCTATCGGATGGAAGAAAAGAGGGCCCAGATAGGGCCCCCAGCATGCTCCCTTCTCACCCCACTTGCGGTTTGTAAGGTTGAGGTACCCATTGCGGGTACGGAGGCTGGAGCCCACATGCTGCTTTCCTTCCCCATCCCCCTGAGGGGCTCTGTGGAAGTGGGATCTTACCGGCCCCCAAACCCTGAGGCCGAGCTCCATCACAGACCCAGAGACCCTGCTGGAGGAGCTGAGTACAGTCAGGGACAAGGCCCTGCAACGTTCAGGTACTCTGTGTCCCCGCACAGACAGGCCACGCACACTCCAGGCTTGCTGGGTGTGCTAGTGCGCCGGGGGCACTAGCGCTGCGCGCTCGGGTTAGAGTCACTGCAGCTTAGCTGAGTGATTTTATGTCTTGGGAACTACCGCGCCGGCCGCTCCGGGAGCGGCGGCGCCGCTGGGACTTGTAGTGCGCTGGGGACTCGCGCTGCCCGCGCTTTTACGGCGGCAGCGCTCCTAAATCTAGTCCCCCCGGCCTTTTGCGGCCTAGCTCTGCTTCGTTCCCGCCCCCACCCTGTCAATCAGGGAAAGGGAGAGACGCTGTTCTATAGCCAACGCCGAGGGCTGGAGTCTTATTTACATACTCCAGCCCTCTCACTGGGCACAGTGGGGACGCAAGTTTCCCGCTCTTGGTCTCAACACGCCCAGGGCCCGCCCCTCTCCACAGGACGCCGGCAGCCATTCCTGCATGCAGTCTGGCTGGAGAACGGACACAGGCTCTGGGGGACTCAGACACGGGACTCTGGCGACCACACACCCGCGTTTATGCGGGCGGTAAGCTGCACATAAGTGCTGGCCCCACTAGTGCCACAGTGTTATTTGGTGCATTTTTTCCCTGTACCATATATATTTATATTGCACTGTACAGTCGCTTCTTGGCTTATACCCTACATTGCTCTGAGGAGACAACAACATGTCATCCGCAAAACGCAAGGGTGCCAAGGCACAGGCGGTATGCACTGCTTGTGCCGCATGTGGGGCTAATCTACCGGCAGGTTCCAATGACCCCCATTGTGTGCAATGTTCCATCCCTGTGCCACTTCGGCAGCCAGAGTCTATGGGTAGTAGTGGCCCAGGCAGAGACGCCTGTGAACCCTGCCCCGGTGACGGGGACAGAATTTGCAGTTTTTGCTGATAAGATGTCTGTGACTATGACAAAAATCCTGGAAACCTTGCAGTCCAGGCCAGTTTCTCAGACCATGGACACTGCTGTGTCTATGCTCCCCGGTCCCCCTCAGTTGGAACTAATCCGTACTTCAAGGGGGTCCCAGGCATCACAGGCTGAAGACTCTGACTCGGATGACAGTCCCAGGCAGCCTAAGCGGGCTCGCTGGGAAAGACCCTCGCCGTCATCACACTGGTCAGGGTCTCAGCGAGACGAGGCTCTGTATGAGGAGACAGAGGTGGGTGATCAGGAATCTAATCCTGACACCGCTCTCAATCTAGATACCCCTGATGGTGACGCTATGGTAAATGACCTTATAGCGGCCATCAATAGACTGTTGGATATTTCTCCCCCAGCCCCTTCAGCAGAGGAGGCAGCTGCACAGCAGGAGAAGTTCCATTTCCGGTATCCTAAGCGTAAATTGAGTACTTTTCTGGACCACTCTGACTTCAGAGAATCAGTCCAGAAACATCATGCTTATCCAGATAAGCGTTTCTCCAAACGTCTGAAGGATACACGTTATCCCTTTCCCCCTGACGTGGTCAAACGCTGGACCCAGTGTCCAAAGGTGGACCCCCCAATCTCCAGGCTTGCGGCTAGATCCATAGTTGCAGTGGAAGATGGGGCTTCACTTAAAGATGCCAATGACAGACAGATGGACCTTTGGTTAAAGTCTGTCTATGAAGCTATCGGCGCGTCGTTTGCTCCAGCATTCGCGGCCGTGTGGGCACTCCAAGCTATTTCAGCTGGCCTGGCACAGGTGGACTCTATCATACGTCCAGCAGTGCCGCGATTAGCGTCCCTAACCTCGCAAATGTCTGCGTTTGCGACTTACGCTATCAACGCTGTCCTAGACTCTACGAGCCGTACCTCAATGGCGTCTGCCAACTCTGTCGTTTTGCGCAGAGCCTTGTGGTTAAAGGAATGGAAAGCAGATTCTGCTTCCAAGAAATGTTTAACCAGCTTGCCACTATCTGGAGACAGACTGTTTGGTGAGCAATTGGCTGAGATCATTAAACAGTCCAAGGGTAAGGACTCCTCCTTACCCCAGCCCAGATCGAGCAAACCTCAACAGAGGAAGTGGCAGTCGAGGTTTCGGTCCTTTCGAGGCTCCAGCAAGACCCAATTCTCCTCGTCAAAGGGACTCAGAAGGAGCAAAGGAGCTCAGATTCCTGGCGGGCTCATTCACGCCCCAAGAAAGCAACCGGAGGAACCGCTTCCAAGGCGGCTGCCTCATGACTTTCGGCCTCATCCCTCCGCATCCCTCGGTCGGTGGCAGGCTCTCCCGCTTTTGCGACATTTGGCTGCCACAGGTCAAAGACCGGTGGGTAGCAGACATTTTGTCTCACGGGTACAGGATAGAATTCAGTTCTCATCCTCCGCCTCGGTTCTTCAGAACCTCCCCACATCCCGACCGAGCAATGCCCTTCTGCAGGCGGGTGTGCTCACTAAGAGCAGAAGGAGTGGTAATCCCTGTTCCTCTGCAGGAACAAGGACAAGGTTTTTACTCCAATCTCTTCGTGGTTCCAAAAAGGACGGCTCGTTCCGTCCTGTTCTGGACCTAAAGCTGCTCAACAAGCATGTGAACGCCAGGCGGTTCCGGATGGAATCCCTCCGCTCCGTCATTGCCTCAATGTCTCAAGGAGATTTCCTTGCATCAATAGACATCAAAGATGCTTATCTCCACGTGCCGATTGCTACAGAGCACCAACGTTTTTTACGTTTCGTGATAGGAGACTGTGAGGCAAATCCCGGGATATGAAGATGAATTTTGACTCCAGTCATAGTCCCTCATCACTCCCTGGCAGTGCCCCCTCCCTTCTTTTCTCAGTGTTCCACTTACACCTCCATGGCCATGTCCTGTGATATGGAAATGAGGTGGTGTGGGAACAATGGACACAGGATGACTCCCTGCCGTCACCCTGTAACAAGAGCTGTATCTCATTAGCAAGGCTATGGAAATAGCCAGACAGAACGACTCCAGTAAAAAATGGTTCATATCTCGCAAGCCATATTTCCGATAAATATGGCAACCATAAAAATGGTGTCTCCGCATGTGGACGATGCCGGCACCCCCCTTTTTATGGGAGCAGGACATTGGGAAATGCCCCAGGCGTGATATCAGCCAATGGGGAACTGGCAGACAGGTCATGAGTCCCCTCGTTCTGTAGCTAAATTCATAACTGTCACAATGAGAGCATTGGCGTCCGCCTACGACGCTCCCAGGCAAAGTTATGGCCCATATTCCATGTTGGGATATTGTCCATAACTCAAGCCAGGGGTGGAGCAGTGCTCCCTGTGAGGTCACGAAGGTAGGAGGGGACCTGGATCTGCCCAGGTTGATAACCCTACTTCGGCCATTTTCCAGGGTTCTTCTCGCTGGGGGCACGTGTAGGAAACATCTGTGGGAAGGATCCTAGAAACCTGGGTACAGCGCCCCCTGTGGCCAGACGCAACAAGGTAACTGCTGGAACTGTGTATGCCTGTTTGTAACCCATGCTTTGATTGTAACTGTACTCTGACATATGTATATTCTGTAGATTCCCTATTGTATATATTGTAGTTCTAGTGTGCTTTAGGCTGATTAAATTATATAATTAATCTTGGGCTGTTCTGTTATCTCGATCTTGAATCCCACGTCTGTGTGTTCGGCTAATAGTTACCGTGAAGCGGTTGGTGGCAGCGAGTTGTGCCAAGGGTTATTGTGGGGAGGCCAGTGAGATTCGGGAAGATATTATATATTCCGCCCGCGGAGGTCGGGGGAATATATACCCTACTCTCACCGGGGACCCTTCAATAATCGGCATAAGTAGTATAGCGGCCTCCTTGCTTATTGTCGGGCAATTCCATAATTGGCCTGACTATAAGAGGGGCGCTAGAGAGCGCGTCACGTGCTCTGTCTGTCGGTCGGGAGGTATAAAGGAGGGGTGACCCCACTTGTTACCCCCCGATTGTGACGTACTGATAGCCAGCGCGGGGGATTTCTGAGTGACCCCCCCGGTGGTTTGTGACATATTGGTGGCATAGCGGTGGGATCGAGATAATAGTGTGTGTGAGTGTGAGACCCATACTCCCAGACACTAAAGACTGCCTGCAGCAGCTGTGGCTGCTGGGGTCTTCAGACTAGCTCAACACTAGAGTGTCAGAGTGCAGATACTGTAAGGTGTGTGGAGGCATCAGGTGTCAGTTCTGTGTCAGTGACCAAAAGTCTGCAAGAATGGCTGATGGCACCAGGAGCAGAGCTATGCAACTGGCCAATGCTAAGGCAGGAGCCGAAGAGAGGGAGGACGGTGCTGTGGACAGCAATGAGGAGGTTGCCCACGAGTCCTCCAGGAGCTCGACGCCAGAAAACCGTTCTGCCGAGGACATTGCGCAACCTGGCACTGCTGGACAAGATGAGGAGGAGCTCACCCAAGGTTCCTCAACGAGCCAGATGCCAGCCCTCCGCTCTGAAAGGGACAGTGAATCGCCTAGCTCTGCAGCGTGCCGCAGATCACCACGTGCCATTCCACCGAGCCTGGGAGGCTCGGATAGCCTTCTTCAAATGGCTATGGCCCTTCTCCAGGCTGGAGACCAGGAGGGCTACAAGGGACTCCTGGCAGAGCGCAGGGCAGAGCGGCAAGCAGCGCGTGAGGCTGAGGCTGCGGAGCGGCAGGCAGCGCGTGAAGAGCGCCAGGCAGAGCGTGACTACCAGCTGCAGCTAGCTCAGCTCCGGCCCTCATCAGCCACACGTGACCTTCAAGACACCAAACTTCCAAAGGTCCGTGTTGAGGACTTCCCAGTGCTGGAGAAGGATGGAGACTTGGACTCTTTCTTGACTGCTTTTGAACGGACTTGCCTGCAGCACCATCTGGACAAGGATCAGTGGGCCAAATACCTGACCCCCCGTCTAAGGGGTAAGGCCCTGGATATCCTTGGTGACTTGCCTGCTGAGGCAGATCAGGGCTACGACACCATCAAGCGGGCCCTGATCCAACAGTACAACCTCACTCCAGAGTCCTACCGCAAGAAGTTCCGGAGCCTACAGAAGGGACCAAAGGACTCCTGGGCTGACCACCGGCGGGCACTTGCCCGAGCTGCCGACCACTGGACCCAAGGCCTGCAGCTTTCCACCGGACCGGAGATCCTGGACTTGTTCATCACGGAGCAACTCTTGTGGAACTGCCCTGAGGATCTCCGCCAGTTCATCCGAGACCAGAAGCCAAAGGGGTCCACGGCTACAGCTGCCCTTGCCGATGACTACACCAACAACCGGGCCCCTGAGGCCAGGAGAGCGGCCACCAGCAGCACCTGGAGAGGGGGTAAGATGAATTCTGCGACTGCCCCACCTGCCCCTAGACTGCAGGGGGTGTCCCCCTCAACTCCCCTCTCCAGGCCCGTGGCAGAACCAAGACGGTGCCACCAGTGCAACTTACCTGGACACTTCAAGGCCATGTGCCCTCAGCGTCCCAAGGCCCCGGCTCCGTCCCCGTCCCAAGGGCCGCCCAAGGTGTATTGTGTGGGTGGGGGTGGTGGTAGGTCCCTGGACAGCTTCCAACCTGTCACCGTCGGCCGGTCTGTGACCATAGGACTGCGAGACAGCGCCTCGGAGGTGACTCTGGTGCGGCCTGAGATGGTGTCCCCCCAAGACTTGATCCCTGGAAAAACCCTCGCTGTCTCCGGGATTGGAGGCATTGACCCGGCGCTGCCTGTTGCTGACATTTATGTGGACTGGGGCGCAGGGCGAGGGGTGAGGGAGGTGGGGGTAACTGATCGGATCCCCGCAAACGTGCTACTTGGGACAGATTTGGGGCAGATAACCTCCCAGTTTGGGCCCCAACCAAGGGCTGAACCTTCAGCCAGTACTGACATGCCTCCGGACAATGTTAATGTGTTATCTATGAATGATGTAAGGGAGGAGGGAGTGAACTCTGATATTTCTGCTTGCATAGACACCATAGACACACACACAGCTGCAGCTGTGACAGGGGAGGGGGTCAGAGAAAGGTGTGACAATGCCTCTACAAGTAATCAGCCTGTGAGCTGGGATCTGTTGCCCTCTGCAGGGATAAGCAGAGAGCAGGGTGCTGCAGGGGGAGGACCAGTGTGTGGGGTGGGGGCTACCACAGCAAATGTGGGGTCCCCAGAGATTTCACAGCGGGGTTCTGTTGCTGCAGGAGGGGAACAGGCAGGTGAGATTGGGGCCGGTCCAGGAGCGGAAGTGCTCCCAGGTAAGATCTCGGTGCATGGTTCCCCCACAACCGGGGTGTCAGGAAGCCAGGTAGGTCTGCCTGAACCGGCGACTTGGTCAGGAACGGAGGAGGAGCAGGCACGACCCACGGTCGCAGCGGCTGTGGCCGCTGTCACCCGCAGTGGGAGTGCTGGAAGCCAAGGGGCCTCCCGGAGGTCCGATAGCTCTTCCCCTTCTGACCAAGTGGCAGCCGAGTCAGGTGGAGGCCAGGACACAGGTCCCGGGGTACTGACTGAAGATGTGACAGTCTCGTCGATTCTGGCCACATCTAGTCAGGGGTTTCAGGCAGCGTTAGAAGCTGACGACAGCCTGAAAGCTCTTAAGGAGCAGGCGGCACAGCCTCCCTCGGACTCGGACCCGGAGCGAGTGGTCTGGGACCAAGGACGGCTGTACCGGGCCACGGTCCAGCAGGGTTCACCGGAGGCGTGGCCCAGGGACCGACAGTTGGTGGTACCCTATCCGTTCCGGACGGAGTTGTTGCGGATCGCACATGAGATTCCGATGGCCGGACACCTAGGGATCGCTAAGACCAAGGCCAGGTTAAACCAGCATTTCTACTGGCCAAAAATGGGGGCCGATGTGGCTGCCTACTGCCGTTCGTGTGAAACCTGTCAGAGAGTGGGGAAGGCGGGGCCACGCCCCAAAGCCCCACTGGTATCTCTGCCAATCATCGATGAGCCTTTCAGGAGGGTGGCTGTGGATCTGGTCGGCCCGCTGGCCATCCCCAGCAGCTCCGGGAAACGCTTCATACTGACGGTAGTGGACTATGCCACCCGGTACCCAGAAGCAGTGGCCTTGTCGTCCATTCGGGCTGACAAGGTGGCCACCGCATTGCTGGAGATTTTCTCCCGAGTGGGTTTTCCCCAGGAAATGCTCACTGACCGGGGGACCCAATTCATGTCCCAGCTGATGGAGGCCCTCTGTAAGCAAGTCCAGGTGCGACATCTGGTGGCCAGCCCGTACCATCCACAGACTAATGGCCTGTGCGAGTGGTTCAATGGCACCTTAAAGCAGATGCTTAAGATGTTGGTCGACTCCCATGGGCGTGACTGGGAGCGGTATCTCCCACACCTGTTATTTGCTTACCGGGAGGTTCCACAGGCCTCAACAGGATTCTCACCGTTTGAGCTCCTGTACGGGCGACGTGTGCGGGGCCCCCTGGCTCTGGTGAAAGAGGCTTGGGAAGGGGATTTGGCCACCCCTGGAGTGTCGGTTATCGAGTATGTCATGCGCTTCCGGGACAAAATGCAGGCCTTGACGCAACTGGTACACGACAATATGGCTCAAGCCCAGGCCGATCAGAAGCGTTGGTACGACCAGAACGCTTGTGAGAGGACCTACCAAGTGGGTCAAAAGGTGTGGGTACTGGTCCCCGTACCACAGGACAAGCTTCAGGCAGCCTGGGAAGGCCCATACCTCGTGTGCCAGCAGCTCAACCCTGTAACGTACCTGGTCACCCTGGACCCTGCCCGTGGAAGGCGGAAGCCCTTCCATGTGAACATGATGAAGGCACATCATGAGCGGGAGGCATGTGCGCTCCCCGTGTGCAACCTGCCCGAGGAGGGAGAAGCGGAAACCCTCTTGGATATGCTAGCCCAGGTTAGGGCAGGCGGATCCATTGAGGATGTGGAGGTTGGCCACCAGCTCTTGGAGGACCAACGGTCCCAGCTGTGGGCCACCCTACACCCCTTCCGGGGGTTGTTTACCAACCAGCCCGGAAGGACTGACTTGGCTGTCCATCACGTGGACACTGGGGATCATCCCCCGATCCGGCGTTCAGCATATCGGGTCTCCCTGGAGGTGCAGCAACACATGCGCCAGGAGATTGACGAGATGCTGAAGCTGGGGGTGATCCAGGCATCCAACAGCGCTTGGGCCTCGCCTGTAGTCCTCGTCCCTAAGAAGGACCGAACCACTCGGTTCTGCGTGGACTACAGGGGGCTCAATGCGGTCACGGTCGCCGATGCGTACCCAATGCCACGCATCGATGACCTGCTCGATCAGTTGGCCGGGGCTCAGTACCTGACCATCATGGATCTGAGCCGGGGATATTGGCAGATCCCCCTGACTCGCAAGGCCAGGGAACGCTCTGCCTTTATTACCCCATTTGGACTGTACGAGTCCACGGTGATGCCATTCGGGATGAGGAATGCCCCTGCCACTTTCCAGCGGATGGTCAACACCCTGCTCAAGGGACTTGAAGGGTACGCGGCCGCGTACCTGGATGACATTGCCGTCTTCAGTCCCACCTGGGAGGACCACCTAGAGCATCTAGCACAGGTGCTCAGGCGGATCCACCGGGCAGGTTTGACCATCAAGCCGGGAAAGTGTCAGCTGGCCATGAGCGAGGTCCAGTACCTCGGTCACCGGGTAGGTGGGAGAACACTGAAGCCCGAGCCTGAGAAAGTGGAAGCCATCGCATCCTGGCCCACCCCCAGGACCAAGAAGCAGGTGATGTCCTTCTTGGGGATCGCCGGGTACTATAGGAGGTTTGTTCCACGCTATAGTAGCCTGGCAAAGCCCTTGACGGACCTCACCAAGAAGAAGCTGCCCTCTGCAGTCGATTGGACAATGGACTGCGAGACAGCCTTCCGGGCCCTAAAGGACGCCCTGTCCAGCCCGCCCGTGCTACAGGCAGCCGACTTCACGCGGCCGTTTGTAGTACAGACCGACGCCAGTGACTTCGGCCTCGGTGCGGTGCTCAGCCAGGTGGACTCTGCGAGCCAAGAGCACCCAGTCTTGTACCTGAGCAGGAAGCTGTTACCAAGGGAAGTTGCCTATTCCACGATGGAGAAGGAGTGCCTGGCCATAGTGTGGGCCCTGCAGCGTCTGCAACCCTATCTATACGGGCGCCACTTCATCGTGGAGACGGACCACAATCCCCTCAGCTGGTTGCACACCGTCTCTGGGACGAATGGGCGATTGTTGCGATGGAGCCTTGCGCTCCAGCAATACAACTTCACCATTCGCCACAAAAGGGGCCGTGACCACGGTAACGCAGACGGGCTGTCCCGACAAGGAGAGGTCGCGGACGGGCGCACGGGGGAACACCGGAGTGTGCTGCCCCCTAGCGCCCTCAAAAGGGGGGAGGTGTGAGGCAAATCCCGGGATATGAAGATGAATTATGACTCCAGTCATAGTCCCTCATCACTCCCTGGCAGTGCCCCCTCCCTTCTTTTCTCAGTGTTCCACTTACACCTCCATGGCCATGTCCTGTGATATGGAAATGAGGTGGTGTGGGAACAATGGACACAGGATGACTCCCTGCCGTCACCCTGTAACAAGAGCTGTATCTCATTAGCAAGGCTATGGAAATAGCCAGACAGAACGACTCCAGTAAAAAATGGTTCATATCTCGCAAGCCATATTTCCGATAAATATGGCAACCATAAAAATGGTGTCTCCGCATGTGGACGATGCCGGCACCCCCCTTTTTATGGGAGCAGGACATTGGGAAATGCCCCAGGCGTGATATCAGCCAATGGGGAACTGGCAGACAGGTCATGAGTCCCCTCGTTCTGTAGCTAAATTCATAACTGTCACAATGAGAGCATTGGCGTCCGCCTACGACGCTCCCAGGCAAAGTTATGGCCCATATTCCATGTTGGGATATTGTCCATAACTCAAGCCAGGGGTGGAGCAGTGCTCCCTGTGAGGTCACGAAGGTAGGAGGGGACCTGGATCTGCCCAGGTTGATAACCCTACTTCGGCCATTTTCCAGGGTTCTTCTCGCTGGGGGCACGTGTAGGAAACATCTGTGGGAAGGATCCTAGAAACCTGGGTACAGCGCCCCCCTGTGGCCAGACGCAACAAGGTAACTGCTGGAACTGTGTATGCCTGTTTGTAACCCATGCTTTGATTGTAACTGTACTCTGACATATGTATATTCTGTAGATTCCCTATTGTATATATTGTAGTTCTAGTGTGCTTTAGGCTGATTAAATTATATAATTAATCTTGGGCTGTTCTGTTATCTCGATCTTGAATCCCACGTCTGTGTGTTCGGCTAATAGTTACCGTGAAGCGGTTGGTGGCAGCGAGTTGTGCCAAGGGTTATTGTGGGGAGGCCAGTGAGATTCGGGAAGATATTATATATTCCGCCCGCGGAGGTCGGGGGAATATATACCCTACTCTCACCGGGGACCCTTCAATAATCGGCATAAGTAGTATAGCGGCCTCCTTGCTTATTGTCGGGCAATTCCATAATTGGCCTGACTATAAGAGGGGCGCTAGAGAGCGCGTCACGTGCTCTGTCTGTCGGTCGGGAGGTATAAAGGAGGGGTGACCCCACTTGTTACCCCCCGATTGTGACGTACTGATAGCCAGCGCGGGGGATTTCTGAGTGACCCCCCCGGTGGTTTGTGACAGAGACGACCATCTCCAGTTCGTAGCTCTGCCATTTGGTCTGGCGACAGCCCCACGGGTTTTCACCAAGGTCATGGCGGCAGTGGTAGCAGTCTTGCATTCTCAGGGACATTCGGTGATTCCTTACTTAGACGATCTACTTGTCAAAGCACCCTCTCAAGAGGCATGCCAACACAGCCTGAATGTTGCGCTGGAGACTCTCCAGACTTTCGGGTGGATCATCAACTTTTCAAAGTCAAACCTGGAACCGACTCAATCACTAACGTATCTTGGCATGGAGTTTCATACTCTCTCAGCGATAGTGAAGCTTCCGCTGGACAAGCAGCGGTCACTACAGACAGGGGTGCAGTCTCTCCTTCAGGGTCAGTCGCACCCCTTAAGGCGCCTCATGCACTTCCTAGGGAAGATGGTGGCAGCAATGGAGGCAGTCCCGTTCGCGCAGTTTCATCTGCGCCCACTTCAATGGGACATTCTCCGCCAATGGGACGGGAAGACAACTTCCCTAGACAGGACAGTCTCCCTTTCTCAGATGACCAAGGACTCTCTGCAATGGTGGCTTCTTCCCACCTCATTATCACAGGGAAGATCATTCCTGCCCCCATCCTGGGCAGTGGTCACGACAGACGCGAGTCTGTCAGGGTGGGGAGCAGTTTTTTCTCCACCACAGGGCTCAAGGGACGTGGACTCAGCAGGAGTCCACCCTTCAGATCAATGTTCTGGAAATCAGGGCAGTGTATCTTGCCCTATTAGCCTTCCAGCAGTGGCTGGAAGGAAAGCAGATCCGAATTCAGTCGGACAACTCCACAGCGGTGGCATACATCAACCACCAAGGAGGGACACGCAGTCGGCAAGCCTTCCAGGAAGTCAGGCGGATTCTGATGTGGGTGGAGGAAAGAGCATCCACCATATCCGCAGTTCACATCCCGGGCGTAGAAAACTGGGAAGCAGACTTCCTCAGTCGCCAGGGCATGGACGCAGGGGAATGGTCCCTTCACCCGGACGTGTTTCAGGAAATCTGCCGCCGCTGGGGGGTGCCGGACGTCGACCTAATGGCGTCTCGGCACAACAACAAGGTCCCGACCTTCATAGCGCGGTCTCGCGATCAAAGAGCTCTAGCGGCAGATGCCTTAGTGCAAGATTGGTCGCAGTTCCGGCTCCCTTATGTGTTTCCACCTCTGGCACTCTTGCCCAGAGTGTTACGCAAGATCAGATCCGATTGCGGCCGCGTCATACTCGTCGCCCCAGACTGGCCGAGGAGGTCGTGGTTCCCGGATCTGTGGCATCTCACGGTCGGCCAACCGTGGGCTCTACCAGACCGACCAGACTTACTGTCCCAAGGGCCGTTTTTCCATCGGAATTCTGCGGCCCTGAACCTGACTGTGTGGCCATTGAGTCCTGGATCCTAGCGTCTTCAGGATTATCCCAAGGGGTCGTTGCCACCATGAGACAGGCTAGGAAGCCCACGTCTGCTAAGATCTACCACAGAACGTGGAAGATATTCTTATCCTGGTGCTCTGCACAAGGAGTATCCCCCTGGCCATTCACGTTACCTGTCTTTCTTTCCTTCCTGCAATCTGGGTTGGAAAAGGGCTTGTCGCTCGGCTCCCTTAAAGGGCAAGTCTCGGCACTATCCGTGTTTTTTCAGAAGCGTCTAGCGCGACTGTCTAAGGTGCGCACGTTCCTGCAGGGGGTGTGTCATATCGTACCTCCGTACAGGAGGCCGTTAGATCCGTGGGATCTAAACAAGGTCCTTGTTGCTCTCCAGAAGCCGCCTTTCGAGCCCCTGAGGGATGTGTCACTTTCTCGACTCTCACAGAAAGTGGCTTTTCTGGTAGCGGTCACGTCTCTTCGGAGAGTGTCTGAACTAGCAGCGCTGTCATCCAAAGCTCCCTTCCTGGTGTTCCACCAGGACAAGGTAGTGCTGCGCCCCATTCAGGAGTTTCTCCCTAAGGTGGTATCCTCTTTTCACCTTAATCAGGATATCTCCTTGCCTTCCTTTTATCCGCATGCAGTTCATCGGTATGAAAAGGATCTACATTTGTTGGATCTGGTGAGAGCACTCAGAATCTACATTTCCCGCACGGCGCCCCTGCGCCGCTCGGATGCACTCTTTGTCCTTGTCGCTGGTAAGCGCAAAGGGTCGCAGGCTTCAAAAGCCACCCTGGCTCGATGGATCAAAGAACCAATTCTTGAAGCCTACCGTTCTGCTGGGCTTCCGGTTCCATCAGGGCTGAAGGCCCATTCTGCCAGAGCCGTGGGTGCGTCCTGGGCATTACGACACCAGGCTACGGCTCAACAGGTGTGCCAGGCAGCTACCTGGTCGAGTCTGCACACTTTCACCAAACATTATCAGGTGCATACCTATGCTTCGGCGGACGCCAGCCTAGGTAGAAGAGTCCTGCAGGCGGCAGTTGCCTCCCCGTAGGGGAGGGCTGTCTTTGCGGCTCTAACATGAGGTATTTCTTTACCCACCCAGGGACAGCTTTTGGACGTCCCAATCGTCTGGGTCTCCCAATGGAGCGCCGAAGAAGAAGGGAATTTTGTTACTTACCGTAAATTCCTTTTCTTCTAGCTCCTATTGGGAGACCCAGCACCCGCTCTGTTGTCCTTCGGGATTTTTGGTTGTTTTTCGGGTACACATGTTGTTCATGTTGAACGGTTTTCAGTTCTCCGACGTTACTTCGGAGTGAATTTGTTTAAACCAGTTCTTGGCTTTCCTCCTTCTTGCTTTTGCACTAAAACTGGTGAGCCAGTGATCCCTCTGGGGGTGTATAGCCAGAAGGGGAGGGGCCTTACACTTTTTAGTGTAATGCTTTGTGTGGCCTCCGGAGGCAGTGCTATACACCCAATCGTCTGGGTCTCCCAATAGGAGCTAGAAGAAAAGGAATTTACGGTAAGTAACAAAATTCCCTTCTTCAAAGTCAAATCTAGCCCCGACCCAATCACTAACATATCTTGGCATGGAGTTTCATACTCTCTCAGCGATAGTGAAGCTTCCACTGGACAAGCAGTGCTCTCTGCAGACAGGGGTGCAATCTCTCCTGCAGAACCAGTCCCACTCCTTGAGGCGCCTCATGCATTTCCTAGGGAAGATGGTGGCAGCAATGGAAGCAGTCCCTTTCGCGCAGATTCATCTGCGCCCTCTACAATGGGACATTCTCCGCCAATGGGACGGGAAGTCGACGTCCCTCGACAGGGATGTCTCCCTCTCTCAGGCAGCCAAGGACTCTCTCCGATGGTGGCTTCTTCCCACCTCATTGTCAAAAGGAAAGTCGTTCCTACCCCCATCCTGGGCGGTGGTCACGACAGATGCGAGCCTATCGGGGTGGGGAGCAGTGTTTCTTCACCACAGGGCTCAGGGTACGTGGACTCAGAGAGAGTCCACCCTTCAGATCAATGTTCTGGAAATCAGAGCAGTCTATCTTGCTCTGCGAGCCTTCCAACAGTGGCTGGAGGGCAAGCAGATCCGGATTCAGTCGGACAATTCCACAGCGGTGGCGTACATCAACCACCAAGGGGGAACACGCAGTCGGCAAGCCTTTCAAGAAGTCCGGCGGATTCTGACGTGGGTGGAAAACACAGCATCCACCATATCCGCAGTTCACATCCCAGGCGTGGAAAGCTGGGAAGCAGACTTTCTCAGTCGCCAGGGCATGGACGCAGGGGAATGGTCCCTTCACCCGGACGTGTTTCAGGAGATCTGTCGCCGCTGGGGGATGCCGGACGTCGACCTGATGGCGTCACGGCACAACAACAAGGTCCCGGTTTTCATGGCACGGTCTCACGATCACCGAGCTCTGGCGGCAGACGCCTTAGTTCAGGATTGGTCGCAGTTCCGACTACCTTATGTGTTTCCACCTCTGGCATTGTTGCCCAGAGTGCTCCGCAAAATCAGGTCCGACTGCCGTTGCGCCATTCTCGTCGCTCCAGACTGGCCAAGGAGGTCGTGGTACCCGGATCTGTGGCATCTTACGGTAGGACAACCGTGGGCGCTACCAGGCCGTCCAGACTTGCTGTCTCAAGGGCCGTTTTTCCATCTGAATTCTGCGGCCCTGAACCTGACTGTGTGGCCATTGAGTCCTGGATCCTAGGGACCTCAGGTTTATCTCATGATGTTGTTGCCACCATGAGACAGGCTAGGAACCCATCCTCCGCCAAGATCTACCACAGAACGTGGAAGATATTCTTATCTTGGTGCTCCGCTCAGGGCAGGGAGTTTCTCCCTGGCCATTTGCATTGCCTATTTTTCTTTCCTTCCTGCAGTCTGGGTTGGAAAAAGGTTTGTCGCTTAGCTCCCTTAAAGGACAAGTCTCTGCGCTATCCGTATTCTTTCAGAAGCGCCTGGCGCGACTTCCTAAGGTACGCACGTTCCTGCAAGGGGTTTGTCATATCGTTCCCCCTTACAAGCGGCCATTGGAACCCTGGGATCTGAACAAGGTTCTAATTGCTCTCCAGAAGCCACCTTTCGAGCCTATGAAGGAGATTTCCTTTTCTCGGCTTTCACAGAAAGTGGCTTTTCTGGTGGCGGTCACGTCTCTTCGGAGAGTGTCAGAGCTGGCGGCGTTATCTTGCAAATCTCCCTTCCTGGTGTTTCACCAAGACAAGGTAGTACTGCGTCCAATTCCAGAGTTTCTTCCCAAGGTGGTTGTCACGAACCACCGGGGGGGTCACTCAGAAATCCCCCGCGCTGGCTACCAGTACGTCACAATCGGGGGGTAACAAGTGGGGGGGTCACCCCTCCTTTATACCTCCCGACCGACAGACAGAGCACGTGACGCGCTCTCTAGCGCCCCTCTTATAGTCAGGCCAATTATGGAATTGCCCGACAATAAGCAAGGAGGCCGCTATACTACTTATGCCGATTATTGAAGGGTCCCCGGTGAGAGTAGGGTATATATTCCTCCGGGCGGAATATATAAAACCTCCCCGAATCTCACTGGCCTCCCCACAATAATCCTTGGCACAACTCGCTGCCACCAACCGCTTCACGGTAACTATTAGCCGAACACACAGACGTGGGATTCAAGATCGAGATAACAGAACAGCCCAAGATTAATTATATAATTTAATCGGCCTAAAGCCACACTAGAAACTACAATATATACAATAGGGAATCTACAGAATATACATATGTCAGAGTACAGTTACAAGCAAAGCATGGGTTACAAACAGGCATACACAGTTCCAGCAGTTACCTTGTGCGTCTGGCCACAGGGGGGCGCTGTAGACCAGGTTTCCAGGAACTCCCTCACAGGTCTTTCCCAACCAGGCCCCCGAGCAAAAGAACACTGGAAAATGGCCGAAGTAGGGTTATCAACCTGGGCAAATCCAGGTCCCCTCCTACCTTAGTGACCTCAGAGGGAGCACTGCTCCACCCCTGGCTGGAGTTATGGACAAAATCCACAACATGGAATATGGCCATAACTTGGCCTGGGAGCGTCGTAGGCGGACGCCGACGCTCTCATTGTGACAGCTATGAATTTAGCTACAGAACGAGAGGACTCATGACTTGTCTACTAGTTCCCCATTGGCTGATATCACGCCTGGGGTATTTCCCCAGGTCCTGCTCCCATAAAAAGGGTGTGCCAGCATCGTCCGCATGCGGAGACACCATTTTTATGGTTGCCATATTTATCGGAAATATGGCTTGCGAGATATGAACCATTTTTTACTGGAGTCGTCCTGTCTGGATACTTCCAAGCTGGCTAACTAGATAGCAGCCCCTACTACAGGGTCACGGCAGGGAGTCATCCTGTGTCCATTGTTCCCACATCACCTAATCTCCATATCACAGGAGATGGCCATGGGATGTGTTGCTAGGATGTGACACCTTCACAGATGCTGGACATCTGAGAACAAGAAGGGAGGGGGCACTGCCATGGAGTGATGAGAGCGATTATGACTGGAAGTCATAATTCATCTTCATATCCCAGGGTTTGCCTCACAGTGGTATCTTCCTTTCATCTCAATCAGGATATCACTTTACCGTCTTTGTGTCCGCATCCCGTTCACCAATTTGAAAAGGGTTTGCATCTGTTGGACCTGGTGAGAGCACTCAGGATCTACATTTCCCGCACGGCGCCTCTGCGCCGTTCGGATGCACTCTTTATCCTGGTCGCTGGTCAGCATAAAGGGTCGCAAGCTTCCAAATCCACCCTTGCGCGGTGGATCAAGGAACCAATTCTTCACGCCTACCGTTCTGCTGGGCTTCCGACTCCTTCTGGACTGAAGGCCCATTCTACCAGAGCCGTGGGTGCGTCCTGGGCATTACGGCATCAGGCTACGGCTCAGCAGGTGTGCCAGGCGGCTACCTGGTCGAGTCTGCACACTTTTACCAAGCATTATCAGGTGCATACCTACGCTTCGGCGGATGCCAGCCTAGGTAGACAAGTCCTGCAGGCGGCGGTGGCCCACCTGTAAGAAAGGGCTGCCTGACAGCCCGATCACGAGGTATTCTTTTACCCACCCAGGGACTGCTTTTGGACGTCCCAATTGTCTGGGTCTCCCAATTAGGAGCGAAAAAGAAGGGAATTTTGTTTACTTACCGTAAATTCCTTTTCTTCTAGCTCCAATTGGGAGACCCAGCACCCGCCCTGTTTTTTCTTAGGGTATTTGTTTTTCGGGTACACATGTTGTTCATGTTGATAAGTTACGTTCTCCGATATTGTTATCGGATTGAATTTGTTTTTGAAACAGTTATTGGCTTTCCTCCTTCTTGCTTTTGCACTAAAACTGAGGGACCCGTGCTCCCACGGGGGGGTGTATAGCCAGAAGGGGAGGGGCCTTACACTTTTAAGTGTAGTACTTTGTGCGGCCTCCGGAGGCAGTAGCTATACACCCAATTGTCTGGGTCTCCCAATTGGAGCTAGAAGAAAAGGAATTTACGGTAAGTAAACAAAATTCCCTTCTTTCTCTGCTGCAGATGTAGCCGTGCTGAAAATGCGGAGATCTGTATAACCCTAGACACACCAGTGATTGTCAGCTTTCTGTGTACACTGCATAGGCAGAAAACTCCAGTGGTGGGATCGAGGTTGCACTGGGAAGCACAAGGCACACAGTCCTGTAGTGATAATCTCTTGCTGATACAACATTGATTATATTGACAACAACACACAACCCAGTAAGTGACACATCACTGGAATCAGGGTCTCTGTCCTTACATTATGGTGTTCTTAGGTTACATAGCAAAAACCTGCAGATAGATTCCCTTTAACTCAGATGAACCAATGCTAAGAGAGACTTTGTATTTCAGTAGACTGCTCATTGCTGAGTACGGTAAAATCCAGTTGCCAAATTATTCATAGGTTTTCAGGAGTAATTAGTAATAGTACGCAAAAAAATTTCCAGAATTATTTATAAGACTTTAAAGTACCTAGACATGTAAAAACGTGTCTTGTTCTCTTTTAGATTACAAGTTTGTTCATGTTTTTCTATAAATTTTGTAAATTCGTGTTTAAAGTGAACGAAATTCTTTCAAGTCATCTAAGTATTGTAGAGTTTTTTTATGTAATCACTAATGGGGAATTCTCCCGTGTGTTCTCCTGTGTAGGTGTCACTGGATGAAGATGATCCACGATTGCACCTCACCAGCCCCTCTAAGCAGAGCACAGACGACGTCATTGTGATGGCCACCCTCCGACTCCTCCGACTGCTGGTGAAGCACGCCGGAGAACTCCGACAGTATCTGGAGCAAGGACTGGAGACTACCCCCACCGCACCCTGGAGAGGTGATACAGGGGTCTAATTTGTACATGGCTACATAGGTTAAAAAAAAAAAGACCTAGATCCGTCCCTTCAACTTTCTTCGGCGCTCCATTGGGAGACCCAGACGATTGGGTGTATAGTACTGCCTCCGGAGGCCACACAAAGCATTACACTAAAAAGTGTAAGGCCCCTCCCCTTCTGGCTATACACCCCCAGTGGGATCACTGGCTCACCAGTTTCCTGCTTTGTGCGAAGGAGGTCAGACATCCACGCATAGCTCCACTGTTTAGTCAGCAGTAGCTGCTGACTATGTCGGATGGAAGAAAAGAGGGCCCATACTAGGGCCCCCAGCATGCTCCCTTCTCACCCCACTTTTGTCGGGTGTTTGTTAAGGTTGAGGTACCCATTGCGGGTACGGAGGCTGGAGCCCACATGCTGTTTTCCTTCCCCATCCCCCCTCAGGGCTCTGGGCGAAGTGGGATCTTACAGGTCTCCAGGCACTGAAACCGGGCTCCATCCACAGACCCAGAGAACCTGCTGGATATGGAGCTGAGTATCGTCAGGGACAGGCCCTGCTACATTAAGGTACTCTGTGTCCCCGTACACATCGCGCACACACACACCAGCATTGCTGGGAGTGTTAGTGCGCCGGGTGCAACAGCGCGGAGCGCTCGTGCTATTATTCACTACAGCTTTGCTGAGTGACTTTATGTATTGGGAACTGCCGCGCCGGCCGCTGCTGGGTGTTTTTTACATTGTGGCGCGGCTGGGACTTGTGGTGCGCCGGGGACTTCCGCGCTGGCCGTGCACATGGACGGCCGCGCTTATTACTCGAGTCCCCGGCTTTGCGGCCTAGTTTTCGTTTCGTTCCCGCCTCCAGCCCTGCCAGTCAGGGGTGAGGCGGGACGCTGTACAGACAGTCAGCGCCGAGGGCTGGAGTCTGCTTTGCATTCTCCAGCCCCCTTCACTGGACACAGTGGGACGCCAGTTTCCCGCTCTTGTCTGGGGCACGCCCACGGCCCGCCCCTCGTCACACGAGCTGGAGAAGGATGCCGGCAGCCATTCCTGCACGCAGTCCGAGCTGGGGAACGCAGACATGCTCTGGGCAACCACTCACAGGGCTCTGGCGACCACACACCCGCGTTATAGGCGGGCGGTAAGCAGCACCTGAAGTGCTGACCCCACTAAATACCGAAGTGTCCATTTGTATTTTATGCTTGTATGCTATACACTGCACTGTACGGTCGCTATCTTTGGCTATATGCCCTCCTAGATGGCGAGATAACAGCAGCAAAAAAGCAAGGGTGCTAAGGCACAGTTTTTCTAGGCTGCTTGTATTGCATGTGCTGAAGTGTTCATTTGTACTTATGCTTGTATGCTATACATTGCACTGTACGGTCGCTACTCTTGGCTTAGTTGCAGTGGAGATGGGACTTCACTTAAAGATGCCATTGACAGACAGATGGACCTCTGGTTGAAATCTGTCTGTGAAGCTATCGGCGTGTCGGTTGCTCCGGCATTCGCAGCCGTATGGGCACTCTAAGCTATTTCAGCTGGTCTTGCGCAGCTGGTCTTGAGCACATGTACATCTGTGCCGCAGGTGGTGTCCTTAACCTCGCAATGTCTGCATTGCGACTTACCCTAGTAATGCTGTCCTGGGGGGACAGTCGAGGTTTCGGTCCTTCCCAGGCTCGGGCACAGACTCTCTCGCTTGGCGACATTTAGCTGCCGCAGGTCACAGACCGGTGGGTGAGAGACATTGTGTCTCACGTGTACAGGATAGAGCTCTGTTCTCGTCCTCCGGCTCGATTCTTCAGAACTTCCCCCCCCCCCCCCCCACCGAGCCGATGCTCTTCTGCAGGCAGAATGAGTGGTAATCCCTGTTCCTCTTCAGGAACAAGACACGGTTTTTTCCTCCAATCTGATTGGGGTGCCAAAAAAGGGTGGCTCTTTCCGTTCCCTTCTGGACATAAAACTGCTCACCAAGCACGTGAAGGCCAGGCGGTTCCGGATGTAACCCTCCGCTCCGTCATTGCCTCAATGTCTCAAGGAGATTTCCTTGCATCAATAGACATCAAAGATGCTTATCTCCACGTGCCAATTGCTACAGAGCATCAACGTTTTCTACGTTTCGTGATAGGAGACGACCATCTCCAGTTCGTAGCTCTGCCATTTGGTCTGGCGACAGCCCCACGGGTTTTCACCAAGGTCATGGCGGCAGTGGTAGCAGTCTTGCATTCTCAGGGACATTCGGTTATCCCTTACTTAGACGATCTACTTGTCAAAGCACCCTCTCAAGAGGCATGCCAACACAGCCTGAATGTTGCGCTGGAGACTCTCCAGACTTTCGGGTGGATCATCAACTTTTCAAAGTCAAACCTGGAACCGACTCAATCACTAACGTATCTTGGCATGGAGTTTCATACTCTCTCAGCGATAGTGAAGCTTCCGCTGGACAAGCAGCGGTCACTACAGACAGGGGTGCAGTCTCTCCTTCAGGGTCAGTCGCACCCCTTAAGGCGCCTCATGCACTTCCTAGGGAAGATGGTGGCAGCAATGGAGGCAGTCCCGTTCGCGCAGTTTCATCTGCGCCCACTTCAATGGGACATTCTCCGCCAATGGGACGGGAAGACAACTTCCCTAGACAGGAAAGTCTCCCTTTCTCAGACGGCCAAGGACTCGCTGCAATGGTGGCTTCTTCCCACCTCATTATCACAGGGAAGATCATTCCTGCCCCCATCCTGGGCAGTGGTCACGACAGACGCGAGTCTGTCAGGGTGGGGAGCAGTTTTTTCTCCACCACAGGGCTCAAGGGACGTGGACTCAGCAGGAGTCCACCCTTCAGATCAATGTTCTGGAAATCAGGGCAGTATATCTTGCCCTATTAGCCTTCCAGCAGTGGCTGGAAGGAAAGCAGATCCGAATTCAGTCGGACAACTCCACAGCGGTGGCATACATCAACCACCAAGGAGGGACACGCAGTCGGCAAGCCTTCCAGGAAGTCAGGCGGATTCTGATGTGGGTGGAGGAAAGAGCATCCACCATATCAGCAGTTCACATCCCGGGCGTAGAAAACTGGGAAGCAGACTTCCTCAGTCGCCAGGGCATGGACGCAGGGGAATGGTCCCTTCACCCGGACGTGTTTCAGGAAATCTGCCGCCGCTGGGGGGTGCCGGACGTCGACCTAATGGCGTCTCGGCACAACAACAAGGTCCCGACCTTCATAGCGCGGTCTCGCGATCAAAGAGCTCTGGCGGCAGACGCCTTAGTGCAAGATTGGTCGCAGTTCCGGCTCCCTTATGTGTTTCCACCTCTGGCACTCTTGCCCAGAGTGTTACGCAAGATCAGATCCGATTGCGGCCGCGTCATACTCGTCGCCCCAGACTGGCCGAGGAGGTCGTGGTACCCGGATCTGTGGCATCTCACGGTCGGCCAACCGTGGGCACTACCAGACCGTCGAGACTTACTGTCCCAAGGGCCGTTTTTCCATCGGAATTCTGCGGCCCTGAACCTGACTGTGTGGCCATTGAGTCCTGGATCCTAGCGTCTTCAGGATTACCCCAAGGGGTCGTGGCCACCATGAGACAGGCTAGGAAGTCCACTTCTGCTAAGATTTACCACAGAACGTGGAAGATTTTCTTATCCTGGTGCTCTGCACAAGGAGTATCCCCCTGGCCATTCGCGTTACCTGTCTTTCTTTCCTTCCTGCAATCTGGGTTGGAAAAGGGCTTGTCGCTCGGCTCCCTTAAAGGGCAAGTCTCGGCACTATCCGTGTTTTTTCAGAAGCGTCTAGCACGACTTTCTCAGGTGCGCACGTTCCTGCAGGGGGTTTGTCATATCGTACCTCCGTACAGGCGGCCGTTAGATCCGTGGGATCTAAACAAGGTCCTTGTTGCTCTCCAGAAGCCGCTCTTCGAGCCTCTGAGGGATGTGTCACTTTCTCGACTCTCACAGAAAGTGGCCTTTCTGGTAGCGGTCACGTCTCTTCGGAGAGTGTCTGAACTAGCAGCGCTGTCATCCAAAGCTCCTTTCCTGGTGTTCCACCAGGACAAGGTAGTGCTGCGCCCCATTCAGGAGTTTCTCCCTAAGGTGGTATCCTCTTTTCATCTTAATCAGGATATCTCCTTGCCTTCCTTTTATCCGCATGCAGTTCATCGTTATGAAAAGGATTTACATTTGTTGGATCTGGTGAGAGCACTCAGAATCTACATTTCCCGCACGGCGCCCCTGCGCCGCTCGGATGCACTCTTTGTCCTTGTCGCTGGTAAGCGCAAAGGGTCGCAGGCTTCCAAAGCCACCCTGGCTCGATGGATCAAAGAACCAATTCTTGAAGCCTACCGTTCTGCGGGGCTTCCGGTTCCATCAGGGCTGAAGGCCCATTCTACCAGAGCCGTGGGTGCGTCCTGGGCATTACGACACCAGGCTACGGCTCAACAGGTGTGCCAGGCAGCTACCTGGTCGAGTCTGCACACTTTCACCAAACATTATCAGGTGCATACCTATGCTTCGGCGGACGCCAGCCTAGGTAGAAGAGTCCTGCAGGCGGCAGTTGCCTCCCCGTAGGGGAGGGCTGTCTTTGCAGCCCTAACATGAGGTATTTCTTTACCCACCCAGGGACAGCTTTTGGACGTCCCAATCGTCTGGGTCTCCCAATGGAGCGCCGAAGAAGAAGGGAATTTTGTTACTTACCGTAAATTCCTTTTCTTCTAGCTCCTATTGGGAGACCCAGCACCCGCCCTGTTGTCCTTCGGGATTTTTGGTTGTTTTTCGGGTACACATGTTGTTCATGTTGAATGGTTTTCAGTTCTCCGATGTTACTTCGGAGTGAATTTGTTTAAACCAGTTATTGGCTTTCCTCCTTCTTGCTTTTGCACTAAAACTGGTGAGCCAGTGATCCCACTGGGGGTGTATAGCCAGAAGGGGAGGGGCCTTACACTTTTTAGTGTAATGCTTTGTGTGGCCTCCGGAGGCAGTACTATACACCCAATCGTCTGGGTCTCCCAATAGGAGCTAGAAGAGAAGGAATTTACGGTAAGTAACAAAATTCCCTTCTTCTTCCACCAATTATACATTTGTCACAGTCATTTATAACCAACAATTGTGTGTACTGAGGAAATCATCCAGCCCTTTTTTAAAAGCTGTTATAGTGTCTGCCATTACTACCTCTTGTGGTAGGGCATTCCACAGTCTGACTGCTCTAACTGTAAAGAACCCTTTCCTATTTAGCTGTCAGTATCGCCTCTTTCCACTCGCAGTGAGTGTCCCCTGGTCCTTAGTATTGTCTTTGGAAGGAATAAGTCATGTCAGTGTGAAGGCCTAGGCTATGAATCGTGTATCCAGTGTAATATAATAAGATAATCTGTTTTCTGAATGCTTTGTGTATTGCTTTTCCACATATACCTGACTGAAATGTTGAAGGAATGTATAAGCAAACTGTTTAGGCCTAAATAGAATAGATACTTTGAAAACCGGTTAGACTCATGAATAAGTAACATTCTTGAGTAGACTCTCGTCCATTCCCAGACACACCTGAATGACTTACTAAAGGAATGTTGTACAGGGAAGAATGTCCAGATAAGGAAATGATCTAGACCCAAGCTTATTGATTGATTAAAATGCAGGAAAACTGTATAAATATGCTATGCTTTGAATACAAGGGTCAGAAAACCTCTACTGTGCTTCTCCCAAATAAAGATACGTCTCTGTGGGGTCATTTTCCTGATTCTTATACATCTGCGCAGTTCTGATCTGGAATCCTCCTCCGAGACTCTGAGAGACCCCCTGGAGGTCTCCCCCCAACATCAGTCCTTCGTATTGACCACACATATTTATACATATAAATTATTATTATTATTTATTATTATAGCGCCATTTATTCCATGGCGCTTTACAAGTGAAAGGGTATACGTACAACAATCATTAACAGTACATAACAGACTGGTACAGGAGGAGAGAGGATCCTGCCCGTGAGGGCTCACAGTCTACAGGATATAAATGAGATCTTCTCTGAGACTTCTTTTTTTGCTAAGCTAAACAAATACAACTTTTCTTCGGCGCTCCATTGGGAGACCCAGACGATTGGTGTATAGCACTGCCTCCGGAGGCCACACAAAGCAATTACACTAAAAAGTGTAAGGCCCCTCCCCTTCTGGCTATACACCCCCAGTGGGATCACTGGCTCACCAGTTTTCTGCTTTGTGCGAAGGAGGTCAGACATCCACGCATAGCTCCACTGTTTAGTCAGCAGTAGCTGCTGACTATGTCGGATGGAAGAAAAGAGGGCCCATATGGGGCCCCCAGCATGCTCCCTTCTTTCCCCACTTGTGGTTTGTAAGGTTGAGGTACCCATTGCGGGTACAGAGGCTGGAGCCCACATGCTGTTTTCCTTCCCCATCCCCCTGAGGGGCTCTGAGGAAGTGGGATCTTGCCGGCCCCCAAGCCCTGAGGCCGGGCTCCATCCACAGACCCAGTGAACCTGCTGGATAAGGAGCCGGGGTACCGTTCAGGGACATGGCCCTGCAACTTTCAGGTACTCTGTGTCCCCGTACTGACAGGCACGCACACGCCAGACTTGCTGGGTGTGTTAGTGCGCCGGGGACAGTGGCGCTGCACGCTGGGGTTTGAGTCACAGCAGCTTAGCTGTGTGACTTCATGTGCTGGGAACTACCGCGCCGGCCACTCTCGGAGCGGCGGCGCGGCTGGGACTTGTAGTGCGCCGGGGACTTAGCGCCGACCGCGCTTTTACGGCGGCGGCGCTTATAACTTTAGTCCCCGGCTTTTGCGGCCTAGCTCCGCTTCGTTCCCGCCCCCACCCTGTCAATCAGGGAATGGGACAGACGCTGTGCAATCGTCTGCGCCGAGGGCTGGAGCCTTATTTACATGCTCCAGCCCTCTCACTAGGCACAGTGGGACGCAGTTTCCCGCTTTTGGTCTGAGCACGCCCAGGGCCCGCCCCCCCCCTCCACAGGACGCCGGCAGCCATTCCTGCATGCAGTCTGGCTGGAGGACGGACACAGGCTCTGGGAGACCCAGACTAGGGATTTCTGGCGACCACACACCCGCGTTTAGCGGGCGGTAAGCAGCACATTAGTGCTGGCCCCACTAGTGCCACAGTGTAGTATTGGTGTACTTTTTACTGTACCAGACATATATATATATATACTGTACTGTACGGTCGCTTCTTGGCTGTATACCCCTATATTGCTCTGAGGAGACAGCAACATGTCATCCACAAAACGCAAGGGTGCCAAGGCACGGGCTGTATACACTGCTTGTACAGCATGTGGGGCTAATCTACCAGCAGGCTCCAACGACTCTCATTGTGTGCAATGTTCAGTCCCAGTGGCACTTCGTCAGCCAGAGCCTATGGTGGTGGTAGCCCAGGCAGAGACGCCTGTGAACCCTACCCCGGTGACGGGGACAGAATTTGCAGTCTTTGCTGATAAAATGTCTGTGACGATGACAAAAATCCTGGAGACCTTGCAGTCCAGGCCAGTTGCTCAGACCATGGACACTGCTGTGTCTATGTTCCCCGGTCCCCCTCAGTTGGAACTAATCCGTACTTCAAGGGGGTCCCAGGCATCACAGGCTGAGGACTCTGACTCTGATGACAGTCCCAGGCCGCCTAAGCGAGCTCGCTGGGAGAGACCCTCCACGTCGTCACGCGGGTCAGGGTCTCAGCGAGAAGGGTCTCTATATGATGAGACAGAGATGGGTGATCAGGAGTCTGGTCCTGACACCGCACTCAATTTGGATACGCCAGATGGTGACGCCATGGTAAATGACCTTATAGCGGCCATCAATAGGCTGTTGGATATTTCTCCCCCAGCCCCTTCAGCAGAGGAGGCAGCTGCCCAGCAGGAGAAATTCCATTTCTTCAGCGCTCTATTGGGAGACCCAGACGATTGGGGTATAGCTACTGCCCTCCGGAGGCCACACAAAGCACTACACTAAAAAGTGCAAGGCCCCTCCCCTTCTGGCTATACCCCCCCGTGATATCACGGGTTCTCCAGTTTTAGCTTTGTGTGCGAAGGAGGTCAGACATCCATGCATAGCTCCACAGATTTTAGTCAGCAGCAGCTGCTGACTATGTCGGATGGAAGAAAAGAGGGCCCATGTAGGGTCCCCAGCATGCTCCCTTCTCACCCGTGGATGGTGTTGTAAGGTTGAGGTACTTATTGCTAGTACAGAGGCCGGAGCCCACATGCTGTTTTCCTTCCCCATCCCCATGAGGGGCTCTGGGTGAAGTGGGATCTTACCGGTCTCCAGGCACAGAGACCGAGCTCCATCCACAGACCCAAAAGAACCTGCTGGATATGGAGCTGAGTATCGTCAGGGACAGGGCCCTGCTACATCAAGGTACTCTGTGTTCCCATGCACATCGCGCCCACACACACCAGCATTGCTGGGAGTGTTAGTGCGCCGGGGACAACAGCGCGGAGCGCATGTGCTATTATTCACTGCAGCTTTGCTGAGTGAATTTATGTATTGAAAACGGCCGCGCCGGCCGCTGCTGGTTGTTTTTTACATTGTGGCGCGGCTGGGACTTGTGGTGCGCCGGGGGACTTCGGCGTCGGCCGTGCACATAGGACGGCCGCGCTTATTACTAGAGTCCCCGGCTTTGCGGCCTAGTTTTCGTTTCGTTCCCGCCCCAGCCCTGCCAGTCAGAGGAGGGGCGGGACGCTGTACAGTAGCTCAGCGCAGGGAGCTGGAGTCTGCTTTGCATTCTCCAGCCCCCTCTCACTGAACACAGTGAGACGCCGGGTTCCCGCTCTTGGCTGGGGCTCGCCCACGGCCCGCCCCTCTGCACAGGACGGGGAAGAGAAGCCGGCAGCCATTATGGTTTCCACTCTGGGAGAACGGAACCAGTCACAGGTTTTTGGGCGACCTCGCACCCGCTCTTGTGCGGGCGGTAAGCAACTGACACCACTAATGCTGAAGTGGGCTTTTGGGCTGTGTGCTGATATGCTATGCACTGTACTGTACTGTCGCTATTCTGGGCAACAGCAGCAAATAAGCAATGCTGCTGAGGCACAAGCTTTCAATGCTTCTTCGTTTGCATTGGCTGCAGTGTTTACTGTCATGCTTGTATGCTATACATTCACTGTATGTCGCTATCCTTGGCTAATGTTCCTGGATAAATAGACATCAGCAGCAGAAAGGCTAGGGTGCTAACGCGCAAGCTTTCAATGCTGCTTGGATTGCATGGGCTGCAGTGTTTACTGTCATGCTGTATGCTATACATTCACTGTATGTCGCTATCCTTGTCTCATGCTCCTAGATAAATAGACAACAGCAGCAGAAGCGCAAATGTGCCAAGCCACAAGTTTTCAATGCTGCGTGTACTACATGTGCTGAAGTGTTTATTTGTACTTCATGCTTGTATGACTATTCACTGTATGGTCGCTATCCTCGGCTAGGCTCTTAGATAGCTAGACAACAACAGCAGAAAAAGACAAGTTGCCAATGCACGGGCTTTCTATGCTGCTTGTACTGCATGTCATACGGTTTCAGGACCCCCAGTGCGTGCAATTGCTCAACCGGGGTCTCTGCTATATGTGGCCAAAGGAACCACCTGTGATCTCTGTCCAGAGACAGGGACGAAGTTGCAGTTTTTCCGCTGATATATTGTCTGTGACTATGACTGACATCTTACAGACTTTGCACCCCAAGCAGACCGTGGGCAATATGGTTGCAATGACCCTGGCCGCCCTGATCTGGAGCATCTCAAGGCGCCAGAGTGATTCCAGGCATCCCAGAGAGCAGGCATCCGACACGATCGACAGTCCCAGATGGCCTAAGCGGGCTCGCTGGCATTAGCCCTCGACTACATCACTGGGCAAGGTCCCAGCTGGAGTACTCTCTGTACGATGAGGCAGACGTAGCTGTTCAGGACTCTGTTCCTGAGACCGCTCTCAATCCGGATACACCGGATGGTGACGCTATAGTGAATAATCTTATTGCGTCCATCAACGAAAGGTTGGGTATTTCTCCCTCAACTCCTCCAGTGGAGGGGTCAGCTTCACAGCAAGAGAAATCTCTATATATTGAGTACTTGTTTAGCACTCTGACTCCAGAGACGCAGTCCAGAAACGACACGCTTATCACGATAAGCGTTTCTCCGACCGTATTAATGAGACACGTGTCGCTCCCCCTGACGTGGTCAAGCGCTAGACCCAGTATCCAAATGTGGATCCCCCAATCTCCATGCTTGCAGCTAGATCTATAGTTGTAGTGGTGGATAGGACTTCACTTCAAAATGCCATTGACAGGCAGATTGGCCTCTGGTTGCAATCTGTCTATGAAGCTATCGGCAGGTCGGCTGCTCCGGCAGTCGCAGCCGTGAAGGCACTCCAAGCTATTTCAGCTAGTATTGCGCAGAGGGTCGCTGTCACAGGTACTCTCGGTCCCAGCAGCGTCTTTAACTCGCAATGTCGGCATGGCGAATCATGCTGTTATTGCTGTCCGAGACTCTACGAGCCGGACGTCAGTGGCATCCGCCAACTCCGTGTTTTTACGCAGAGGCTAGTAGTTGAGAGATTGGAACAGAGGCTGCTTCCAACGAAGTGCTTAACCAGGTTGCCTTTATCTAGTGATAGTCTGTTGGTAAGGGTTGAATGAAATCATTCAACTATCCAAGACGACTCAAAAAGCCCAGAAGGGCATAGATTCCTAGCGGGCTCAATTCACGCCCGGGGAAGGCAGCCGGAGGATCCGCTACCAAAGCGTTTTCCTCATAATTTTCAGCTCTCTCACTCCGCAACCGCGGGGGGGCAGACTCCCCCGCTTTAGCGGCATTTACCTACCGCAGGTTGAGGGCCTGTGAGTGAGAGTCAGTTTGTTTTCAAACTACCGCACCGACCGAGCCGAGGCTCTTCTGCAGGCGGAAAGAGCGGTAATCCCTGTTCCTCTTCAGGAACCAGATACGCATTTTGCCCCGACCTGGTCGTGGTGCCAAAATAGGACGGCTCCTTCCGTCCCGTTCTGGACTTTATACTGCTTAACGAGCACGTGAAAACCAGGCGGTTCCGGATGGCATCACTCCGCTCCGTCATTGCCTCTCTGTCTCAAGGAGTTTTCCTAGCTTCAATAGACATCAGGATGCTTATCTACACGTGCCGATTGCTCCGAGGCACCGGCGTTGGCTACGATTCGTTATTAAAGACGAGAATATTTCGTTTCGTAGCCATACCCTTTGGCTGGCGACAGCCCCACGGGTGTTCACCAAGTTCGTGGCAGCAGAGGGAGCAGTCCCGCGCTCTCACGGTCACTCTGTGATCCTTTACTTGGGCAATCTACTGGTCAAGGCACTCTCCTTTACAAGCATGCCAACACAACCTGAACATGGCGCTGGACCCTTCCCAGAGTTTCGGGTGGGTCTTCAACTTTTCAAGGTTGAACCCAATCGCTGGCATCTCCTGGAGAGTTTTCACACTCTCTCAGCGATAGTGAAGCTTCCGCTGGACAAACAGCGTTCACTACAGACGAGGGGACAGTCTCTCCTTCAAGGAGGCGCCTCATCCAGAGGCGAGTTTTAGCTTTTCCAGACGGTCAAAGACCATCTTCAGAGGAGTCCACTCTTCAACTCAGTGGTCTGGAGCTCTGGGCAGTGTATCTTGCACTGCAAGCCTTCCTGCAGTGGCTGGAATGCAAATAGATCCGAATTCAGTCGGACTATCTACAGCGGTGGCATACACCAACCACCAAGGCGGACTACGCAGTCGACAAGCCTCCCAAGAGGTCCGGCGGATTCTGCTATGGGTAGAAGACAGAGCATACACCATATCAGCTGTTCACATCCCGGGCGTACGACACTAGGAAGCAGACTTCCTCAGTCGCCAGGGCGTGGACGCAGGGGAATGGGCTCTGCACCCGTTTGTTTGCAAGAATTCTGTAGACGCAGGATGAAGACGGACGTCGACGTCATGGCTTCTCGGCAACAACAAGGTCCCGATTTTCATGACGCGGTCTTACGATCAAAGAGCTCTGGCGACAGGCGCCTTGGCTCAGGATTGGTCACAGTTCCAGCTACCGATTGCTGCCACACCATCCTCGTCGCCCCAGACTGGCCGGGGAGGTCGTGGTACCGTGATCTGTGGCATCTCACCGTCGGTCGACCGTGAGCACGACGTCATTGCCACCATGAGACGGGCTAGCCAGCCGCGGTCTGCCAAGATCTACCACAACTCGTGGAAGATATTTTTATCTTAGTGTTCTGCTCAGGGAGGGTCTCCCTGGCCATCGGCATTGCCTACTTTGCCTTCCCTCCTGCAATCTGGTTGGGAAAGAGGTTGGTCGCTCGGCTCCCTTTAAGGGCAAGTCTCGGCACTATCCGTGTTCTTTTCAGAAGCGTCTAGCACGTCTTCCTAAGGTGCGCACGTTACTACAGGGGGTTTGTCATATTGTGCCCCCGTACAAGCGGCCGTTAGATCCATGGGATCTGAACAGGGTACTAGTTGCTCTCCAGAAGCCGCATTTCGAGCCTCTGAGGGAAGTTTCCCTTTCGCGCCTGTCACAGAAAGTGGCCTTTCTGGTTGCGATCACGTCGCTTCGGCGAGTGTCTAAGCTGGCGGCTCTGTCATTCAAGGCTCCCTTCCTAGTGTTCCACCAGGACAAGGTAGTGCTGCGCCCTATTCAGGAGTTTCTCCCTAAGGTTGTATCCGCGTTTCTTCTTAATCGGGATATACCCTTTCCTTCCTTTTGTTCTCATCCGGTTCTCCGGTATGAAAAGGATTTACAGTTGTTAGTTCTGGTGAGAGCACTCAGAATCTACATTTCCCGCACGGCGCCCATGCGCCGCTCTGATGCATTTTTTGTCCTTGTCGCTGGTACGCGCAAGGGGTTGCAGGTTTCTAAAGCCACCATGGCTCGATGGATCAAAGAACCAATTCTTGAAGACTACCGTTCTGCGGGGCTTCCGGTTCCTTCAGGGCTGAAGGTCCATTCTACCAGAGCCGTAGGTGCGTTTTGGGCATTACGACACCAGGCTACGGCTCAACAGGTGTGCCAGGCAGCTACCTGGTCGAGCCTGCACATTTTTCACCAAACATTATCAGGTGCATACCTATGCTTCGGCGGACGCCAGCATAGGTAGAAGAGCCCTGCAGGTGGCAGTGGCTTCCCCATAGGGGAGGGCTGTCTTGCAGCTCTAACATGAGGTATTTCTTTACCCACCCAGGGACAGCTTTTGGACGTCCCAATCGTCTGGGTCTCCCAATAGAGCGCTGAAGAAGAAGGGAATTTTGTTACTTACCGTAAATTCCTTTTCTTCTAGCTCTTATTGGGAGACCCAGCACCCGCCCTGTTGTCCTTCGGGATTTTTTTGTTGTTTGCGGGTACACATGTTGTTCATGTTGAACGGTTTTTCAGTTCTCCGATGTTACTCGGAGTTAATTTGTTTAAACCAGTTATTGGCTTTCCTCCTTCTTGCTTTGGCACTAAAACTGGAGAACCCGTGATATCACGGGGGGGTATAGCCAGAAGGGGAGGGGCCTTGCACTTTTTAGTGTAGTGCTTTGTGTGGCCTCCGGAGGGCAGTAGCTATACCCCAATCGTCTGGGTCTCCCAATAAGAGCTAGAAGAAAAGGAATTTACGGTAAGTAACAAAATTCCCTTCTTCCTGTATCCCAAGCGTAAATTGAGTACTTTTCTGGACCACTCTGACTTCAGAGAATCTATCCAGAAACACCATGCTTATCCGGACAAGCGTTTTTCCAAACGTCTGAAGGATACACGTTATCCCTTTCCCCCTGACGTGGTCAAACGCTGGACCCAGTGTCCAAAAGTGGACCCTCCAATATCCAGGCTGGCAGCTAGATCCATAGTTGCAGTGGAAGATGGGGCTTCACTTAAAGATGCCAATGACAGACAGATGGACCTTTGGTTGAAATCTGTCTATGAAGCTATTGGCGCGTCGTTTGCTCCAGCATTCGCGGCCGTGTGGGCGCTCCAAGCTATTTCAGCTGGTCTGGCACAGGTGGACTCTTTCTTAAGTCCAGCAGTGCCGCAAGTGGCGTCCTTAACTACGCAAATGACTGCGTTTGCGACCTACGCTATCAATGCGGTACTAGACTCTACGAGCCGTACCTCAATGGCATCCGCCAACTCTGTGGTTTTGCGCAGAGCCTTGTGGTTAAAAGAATGGAAAGCAGATTCTGCTTCTAAAAAATGTTTAACCAGCTTGCCGTTATCTGGAGACAGACTGTTTGGTGAGCAATTGGCGGAAATCATTAAACAGTCCAAAGGTAAGGACTCTTCCTTACCCCAGCCCAGATCAAGCAAACCTCAACAGAGGAAGTGGCAGTCAAAGTTTCGGTCCTTTCGAGGCTCGGGCAAGCCCCAATTCTCCTCGTCCAAAGGGACTCAGAAAGAGCAAAGGAGCTCTGATTCCTGGCGGACTCACTCACGCCCCAAGAAAGCAACCGGAGGTACCGCTTCCAAGGCGGCTGCCTCATGACTTTCGGCCGCCTCCCTCCGCATCCTCGGTCGGTGGCAGACTCTCCCGCTTTTGCGACATTTGGCTGCCACAGGTCAAAGACCGGTGGGTATCTGACATTTTGTCTCACGGATACAGGATAGAGTTCAGTTCTCGTCCTCCGCCTCGGTTCTTCAGAACTTCCCCACATCCCGACCGAGCAGATGCCCTTCTGCAGGCGGTGCATTCTCTAAGAGCAGAAGGAGTGGTGGTCCCTGTTCCTCTTCGGGAACAAGGACAAGGTTTTTACTCCAATCTCTTTGTGGTGCCAAAAAAGGACGGCTCATTCCGTCCTGTTCTGGACCTAAAACTGCTCAACAAGCATGTGAACGCCAGGCGGTTCCGGATGGAATCCCTCCGCTCAGTCATTGCCTCAATGTCTCAAGGAGATTTCCTAGCATCAATAGACATCAAAGATGCTTATCTCCACGTGCCGATTGCTACAGAGCACCAACGCTTTCTACGCTTCGTGATAGGAGACGACCATCTTCAGTTCGTAGCTCTGCCATTTGGTCTGGCGACAGCCCCACGGGTGTTCACCAAGGTCATGGCGGCAGTGGTAGCAGTCTTACACTCTCAGGGACACTCTGTGATCCCTTACTTGGACGATCTACTTGTCAAGGCACCCTCTCAGGAGGCATGCCAACTCAGCCTGAACGTTGCACTGGAGACTCTCCAGACGTTCGGGTGGATCATCAACTTCTCAAAGTCAACTCTGTTACCGACCCAATCACTGACGTATCTTGGCATGGAGTTTCATACTCTCTCAGCGATAGTGAAGCTTCCGCTGGACAAGCAGCGGTCACTACAGACTGGGGTGCAGGCTCTCCTTCAAAGTCAGTCGCACTCCTTAAGACGCCTCATGCACTTCCTCGGGAAGATGGTGGCGGCTATGGAGGCGGTTCCGTTTGCGCAGTTTCATCTGCGCCCACTTCAATGGGACATTCTCCGCCAATGGGACGGGAAGTCAACATCCCTGGACAGGAAAGTCTCCCTTTCCCAGACGGCCAAGGACTCTCTGCAGTGGTGGCTTCTTCCCACCTCATTATCACAGGGAAGATCCTTCCTACCACCGTCCTGGGCGGTGGTCACGACAGACGCGAGTCTGTCAGGGTGGGGAGCAGTTTTTCTCCACCACAGGGCTCAGGGTACGTGGACCCAGCAGGAGTCCACCCTTCAGATCAATGTTCTGGAAATCAGAGCAGTGTATCTTGCCCTATTAGCCTTCCAGCAGTGGCTGGAAGGAAAGCAGATCCGAATTCAGTCGGACAACTCCACAGCGGTGGCATACATCAACCACCAAGGGGGGACACGCAGTCGGCAAGCCTTCCAGGAAGTCCGGCGGATTCTGATGTGGGTGGAAGCCACGGCCTCCACCATATCCGCAGTTCACATCCCCGGCGTAGAAAACTGGGAAGCAGACTTCCTCAGTCGCCAGGGCATGGACGCAGGGGAATGGTCCCTTCACCCGGACGTGTTTCAGGAAATCTGTCGCCGCTGGGGAAGGCCGGACGTCGACTTAATGGCGTCCCGGCACAACAACAAGGTCCCAGCCTTCATGGCACGGTCTCGCGATCACAGAGCTCTGGCGGCAGACGCCTTAGTGCAAGATTGGTCGCAGTTCCGGCTCCCTTATGTGTTTCCACCTCTGGCACTCTTGCCCAGGGTGCTACGCAAGATCAGATCCGACTGCAGCCGCGTCATTCTCGTCGCCCCAGACTGGCCAAGGAGGGCGTGGTATCCGGATCTGTGGCATCTCACGGTCGGCCAACCGTGGGCACTACCAGACCGACCAGACTTGCTGTCCCAAGGGCCGTTTTTCCATCGGAATTCTGCGGCCCTGAACCTGACTGTGTGGCCATTGAGTCCTGGATCCTAGCGTCTTCAGGATTATCCCAAGGGGTCGTTGCCACCATGAGACAGGCTAGGAAGCCCACGTCCGCTAAGATCTACCACAGAACGTGGAGGATATTTGTCACAAACCACCGGGGGGGGTCACTCAGGAATCCCCCGCGCTGGCTACCAGTACGTCACAATCGGGGGGTAACAAGTGGGGGTCACCCCTACTTTATACCTCCCGACCGACAGACAGAGCACGTGACGCGCTCTCTAGCGCCCCTCTTATAGTCAGGCCAATTATGGAATTGCCCGACAATAAGCAAGGAGGCCGCTATACTACTTATGCCGATTATTGAAGGGTCCCCGGTGAGAGTAGGGTATATATTCCCCCGACCTCCGCGGGCGGAATATATAATATCTTCCCGAATCTCACTGGCCTCCCCACAATAATCCTTGGCACAACTCGCTGCCACCAACCGCTTCACGGTAACTATTAGCCGAACACACAGACGTGGGATTCAAGATCGAGATAACAGAACAGCCCAAGATTAATTATATAATTTAATCGCCTAAAGCACACTAGAAACTACAATATATACAATAGGGAATCTACAGAATATACAGTTATGTCAGAGTACAGTTACAGATAAAGCATGTTTTACAAACAGGTATGCAATTCAATCAGTTACCTTGTGCGTCTGGCCACAGGGGGGCGCTGTAGACCAGGTTTCCAGGAACTCCCACAGATGTTTCCTACACGTGCCCCCAGCGAGAAGAACACTGGAAAATGGCCGAAGTAGGGTTATCAACCTGGGCAGATCCAGGTCCCCTCCTACCTTAGTGACCTCACAGGGAAGCACTGCCACTCCCCCTGCATGGATCAGAATTATCCAGCAAAGGGGATATTGGCCATAACTTTGCCTGGGAGCGTCGTAGGCAGACGCCAATGCTCTCATTGTGACAGTTATGAATTTAGCTACAGAACGAGGGGACTCATGACCTGTCTACGAGTTCCCATATGGCTGATATCACGCCTGGGGTATTTCCCAAGCTCCCCCTTCCATAAAAAAGGTGTGCCAGCATCGTCCGCCTGCGCAAACACCATTTTTATGGTTGCCATATTTATCGGAGATATGGCTTGCGAGATATGAACCATTTTTTACTGGAGTCGTTCTGTCTGGCTACTTCCAAGCCTTGCTAATGAGATACAACTCTTGTTACAGGGTGACGGCAGGGAGCCATCCTGTGTCCATTGTCCGCACATCATCTCATCTCCATATCAGAGGAGATGGCTGTTGGAGGTGTAAGTGGGATGTGACACCTTCACAGATGCTGGACATTTGAGCACAAGAAGGGAGGGGGGCACTGCCAGGGAGTGATGAGAGCAATTATGACTTCTAGTCATAATTCCTCTTCATATCCCAGGATTTACCTCACACCTCCCCCCTTTTGAGGGCGCTAGGGGGCAGCACACTCCGGTGTTCCCCCGTGCGCCCGTCCGCGACCTCTCCTTGTCGGGACAGCCCGTCTGCGTTACCGTGGTCACGGCCCCTTTTGTGGCGAATGGTGAAGTCGTATTGCTGGAGCGCAAGGCTCCATCGCAACAATCGCCCATTCGTCCCAGAGACGGTGTGCAACCAGCTGAGGGGATTGTGGTCCGTCTCCACGATGAAGTGGCGCCCGTATAGATAGGGTTGCAGACGCTGCAGGGCCCACACTATGGCCAGGCACTCCTTCTCCATTGTAGAATAGGCCACTTCCCTTGGTAACAGCTTCCTGCTCAGGTACAAGACTGGGTGCTCTTGGCTCGCAGAGTCCACCTGGCTGAGCACCGCACCGAGGCCGAAGTCACTGGCGTCGGTCTGTACTACAAACGGCCGCGTGAAGTCGGCTGCCTGTAGCACGGGCGGGCTGGACAGGGCGTCCTTTAGGGCCCGGAAGGCTGTCTCGCAGTCCACTGTCCAATCGACTGCAGAGGGCAGCTTCTTCTTGGTGAGGTCCGTCAAGGGCTTTGCCAGGCTACTATAGCATGGAACAAACCTCCTATAGTACCCAGCGGTCCCCAAGAAGGACATCACCTGCTTCTTGGTCCTGGGGGTGGGCCAGGATGCGATGGCCTCCACTTTCTCAGGCTCGGGCTTCAGCGTTCCCCCACCTACCCGGTGACCGAGGTACTGGACCTCGCTCATGGCCAGCTGACACTTTCCCGGCTTGATGGTCAAACCTGCCCGGTGGATCCGCCTGAGCACCTGTGCTAGATGCTCTAGGTGGTCCTCCCAGGTGGGACTGAAGACGGCAATGTCGTCCAGGTACGCGGCCGCGTACCCTTCAAGTCCCTTGAGCAGGGTGTTGACCATCCGCTGGAAAGTGGCAGGGGCATTCCTCATCCCGAATGGCATCACCGTGGACTCGTACAGTCCAAATGGGGTAATAAAGGCAGAGCGTTCCCTGGCCTTGCGAGTCAGGGGGATCTGCCAATATCCCCGGCTCAGATCCATGATGGTCAGGTACTGAGCCCCGGCCAACTGATCGAGCAGGTCATCGATGCGTGGCATTGGGTACGCATCGGCGACCGTGACCGCATTGAGCCCCCTGTAGTCCACGCAGAACCGAGTGGTTCGATCCTTCTTAGGGACGAGGACTACAGGCGAGGCCCAAGCGCTGTTGGATGCCTGGATCACCCCCAGCTTCAGCATCTCGTCAATCTCCTGGCGCATGTGTTGCTGCACCTCCAGGGAGACCCGATATGCTGAACGCCGGATCGGGGGATGATCCCCAGTGTCCACGTGATGGACAGCCAAGTCAGTCCTTCCGGGCTGGTTGGTAAACAACCCCCGGAAGGGGAGGAGGGTGGCCCACAGCTGGGACCGTTGGTCTTCCAAGAGCTGGTGGCCAACCTCCACATCCTCAATGGATCCGCCTGCCCTAACCTGGGCTAGCATATCCAAGAGGGTTTCCGCTTCTCCCTCCTCGGGCAGGTTGCACACGGGGAGCGCACACGCCTCCCGCTCATGATGTGCCTTCATCATGTTCACATGGAAGGGCTTCCGCCTTCCACGGGCAGGGTCCAGGGTGACCAGGTACGTCACAGGGTTGAGCTGCTGGTACACGAGGTATGGGCCTTCCCAGGCTGCCTGAAGCTTGTCCTGTGGTACGGGGACCAGTACCCACACCTTTTGACCCACTTGGTAGGTCCTCTCACAAGCGTTCTGGTCGTACCAACGCTTCTGATCGGCCTGGGCTTGAGCCATATTGTCGTGTACCAGTTGCGTCAAGGCCTGCATTTTGTCCCGGAAGCGCATGACACACTCGATAACCGACACTCCAGGGGTGGCCAAATCCCCTTCCCAAGCCTCTTTCACCAGAGCCAGGGGGCCCCGCACACGTCGCCCGTACAGGAGCTCAAACGGTGAGAATCCTGTTGAGGCCTGTGGAACCTCCCGGTAAGCAAATAACAGGTGTGGGAGATACCGCTCCCAGTCACGCCCATGGGAGTCGACCAACATCTTAAGCATCTGCTTTAAGGTGCCATTGAACCGCTCGCACAGGCCATTAGTCTGTGGATGGTACGGGCTGGCCACCAGATGTCGCACCTGGACTTGCTTACAGAGGGCCTCCATCAGCTGGGACATGAATTGGGTCCCCCGGTCAGTGAGCATTTCCTGGGGAAAACCCACTCGGGAGAAAATCTCCAGCAATGCGGTGGCCACCTTGTCAGCCCGAATGGACGACAAGGCCACTGCTTCTGGGTACCGGGTGGCATAGTCCACTACCGTCAGTATGAAGCGTTTCCCGGAGCTGCTGGGGATGGCCAGCGGGCCGACCAGATCCACAGCCACCCTCCTGAAAGGCTCATCGATGATGGGCAGAGATACCAGTGGGGCTTTGGGGCGTGGCCCCGCCTTCCCCACTCTCTGACAGGTTTCACACGAACGGCAGTAGGCAGCCACATCGGCCCCCATTTTTGGCCAGTAGAAATGCTGGTTTAACCTGGCCTTGGTCTTAGCGATCCCTAGGTGTCCGGCCATCGGAATCTCATGTGCGATCCGCAACAACTCCGTCCGGAACGGATAGGGTACCACCAACTGTCGGTCCCTGGGCCACGCCTCCGGTGAACCCTGCTGGACCGTGGCCCGGTACAGCCGTCCTTGGTCCCAGACCACTCGCTCCGGGTCCGAGTCCGAGGGAGGCTGTGCCGCCTGCTCCTTTAGAGCTTTCAGGCTGTCGTCAGCTTCTAACGCTGCCTGAAACCCCTGACCAGATGTGGCCAGAATCGACGAGACTGTCACATCTTCGGTCAGTACCCCGGGACCTGTGTCCTGGCCTCCACCTGACTCGGCTGCCACTTGGTCAGAAGGGAAAGAGCTGTCGGACCTCCGGGAGGCCCCTTGGCTTCCAGCACTCCCACTGCGGGTGACAGCGGCCACAGCCGCTGCGACCGTGGGTCGTGCCTGCTCCTCCTCCGTTCCTGACCAAGTCGCCGGCTCAGGCAGACCTACCTGGCTTCCTGACACCCCGGTTGTGGGGGAACCCTGCACCGAGATCTTACCTGGGAGCACTTCCGCTCCTGGACCGGCCCCAATCTCACCTGCCTGTTCCCCCCCTGCAGCAACAGAACCCCGCTGTGAAATCTCTGGGGACCCCACATTTGCTGTGGTAGCCCCCACCCCACACACTGGTCCTCCCCCTGCAGCACCCTGCTCTCTGCTTATCCCTGCAGAGGGCAACAGATCCCAGCTCACAGGCTGATTACTTGTAGAGGCATTGTCACACCTTTCTCTGACCCCCTCCCCTGTCACAGCTGCAGCTGCGTGTGTGTCTATGGTGTCTGTGCAAGCAGAAATATCAGAGTTCACTCCCTCCTCCCTTACATCATTCATAGATAACACATTAACATTGTCCGGAGGCACGTCAGCACTGGCTGAAGGTTCAGCCTTTGGGGCGGGGCCAAACTGGGAGGTTATTTGCCCCAAATCTGTCCCAAGTAGCATGTTTGCAGGGATCCGATCAGTTACCCCCACCTCCCTCACCCCTCGCCCTGCGCCCCAGTCCACATAAATGTCAGCAACAGGCAGCGCCGGGTCAATGCCTCCAATCCCGGAGACAGCGAGGGTTTTTCCAGGGATCAAGTCTTGGGGGGACACCATCTCAGGCCGCACCAGAGTCACCTCCGAGGCGCTGTCTCGCAGTCCTATGGTCACAGACCGGCCGACGGTGACAGGTTGGAAGCTGTCCAGGGACCTACCACCACCCCCACCCACACAATACACCTTGGGCGGCCCTTGGGACGGGGACGGAGCCGGGGCCTTGGGATGCTGAGGGCACATGGCCTTGAAGTGTCCAGGTAGGTTGCACTGGTGGCACCGTCTTGGCTCTGCCACGGGCCTGGAGAGGGGAGTTGAGGGGGACACCCCCTGCAGTCTAGGGGCAGGTGGGGCAGTCGCAGAGTTCATCTTACCCCCTCTCCAGGTGCTGCTGGTGGCTGCTCTCCTGGCTTCAGGAGCCCGATTGTTGGTGTAGTCATCTGCCAGGGCAGCTGTAGCCGTGGATCCCTTTGGCTTCTGGTCTCGGATGAACTGGCGGAGATCCTCAGGGCAGTTCCACAAGAGTTGCTCCGTGATGAACAAGTCCAGGATCTCCGGTCCGGTGGAAAGCTGCAGGCCTTGGGTCCAGTGGTCGGCAGCTCGGGCAAGTGCCCGCCTGTGGTCAGCCCAGGAGTCCTTTGGTCCCTTCTGTAGGCTCCGGAACTTCTTGCGGTAGGACTCTGGAGTGAGGTTGTACTGTTGGATCAGGGCCCGCTTGATGGTGTCGTAGCCCTGATCTGCCTCAGCAGGCAAGTCCCCAAGGACATCCAGGGCCTTACCCCTTAAACGGGGGGTCAGGTATTTGGCCCACTGGTCCTTGTTCAGATGATGCTGCAAGCAAGTCCGTTCAAAAGCAGTCAAGAAAGAGTCCAAGTCTCCATCCTTCTCCAGCACTGGGAAGTCCTCAACACGGACCTTTGGAAGTTTGGTGTCTGGAAGGTCACGGGTGGCTGATGAGGGCCGGAGCTGAGCTAGCTGCAGCTGGTAGTTACGCTCTGCCTGGCGCTCTTCACGCGCTGCTTGCCGCTCACGCTCGGCCATGAGTTCCTTGTAGCCCTCCCGGTCTCCAGCCTGGCGTAGGGCCATAGCCATTTGAAGAAGGCTATCCGAGCCTCCCAGGCTCGGTGGAATGGCACGTGGTGATCTGCGGCCCGCTGCGGAGCCTGGTGCTTCACTGTCCATTGCAGAGCGGAGGGCTGGCGTCTGGCTCGTTGAGGACCCTTGGGCGAGCTGCTCCTCATCTTGTCCAGCAGTGCCCGGTTGTGCAATGTCCTCTGCAGAGCTGTTTTCTGGCGTCGAGCTCCTGGAGGACTCGTGGACAACCTCCTCATCGTCTCTGGCCTTAGCATCGGCCATTCCTTTGGCTTTGCTCCTGGTGCTCTCAGCCATTCTTGCAGACTTTTGGTCACTGACACAGAACTGACACCTGATGCCTCCACACACCTTACAGTATCTGCACTCTGACACTCTAGTGTTGAGCTAGTCTGAAGACCCCAGCAGCCACAGCTGCTGCAGGCAGTCTTTAGTGTCTGGGAGTATGGGTCTCACACTCACACACACTATTATCTCGATCCCACCGCTTGCCACCAATATGTCACAAACCACCGGGGGGGGTCACTCAGGAATCCCCCGCGCTGGCTACCAGTACGTCACAATCGGGGGGTAACAAGTGGGGGTCACCCCTACTTTATACCTCCCGACCGACAGACAGAGCACGTGACGCGCTCTCTAGCGCCCCTCTTATAGTCAGGCCAATTATGGAATTGCCCGACAATAAGCAAGGAGGCCGCTATACTACTTATGCCGATTATTGAAGGGTCCCCGGTGAGAGTAGGGTATATATTCCCCCGACCTCCGCGGGCGGAATATATAATATCTTCCCGAATCTCACTGGCCTCCCCACAATAATCCTTGGCACAACTCGCTGCCACCAACCGCTTCACGGTAACTATTAGCCGAACACACAGACGTGGGATTCAAGATCGAGATAACAGAACAGCCCAAGATTAATTATATAATTTAATCGCCTAAAGCACACTAGAAACTACAATATATACAATAGGGAATCTACAGAATATACAGTTATGTCAGAGTACAGTTACAGATAAAGCATGTTTTACAAACAGGTATGCAATTCAATCAGTTACCTTGTGCGTCTGGCCACAGGGGGGCGCTGTAGACCAGGTTTCCAGGAACTCCCACAGATGTTTCCTACACGTGCCCCCAGCGAGAAGAACACTGGAAAATGGCCGAAGTAGGGTTATCAACCTGGGCAGATCCAGGTCCCCTCCTACCTTAGTGACCTCACAGGGAAGCACTGCCACTCCCCCTGCATGGATCAGAATTATCCAGCAAAGGGGATATTGGCCATAACTTTGCCTGGGAGCGTCGTAGGCAGACGCCAATGCTCTCATTGTGACAGTTATGAATTTAGCTACAGAACGAGGGGACTCATGACCTGTCTACGAGTTCCCATATGGCTGATATCACGCCTGGGGTATTTCCCAAGCTCCCCCTTCCATAAAAAAGGTGTGCCAGCATCGTCCGCCTGCGCAAACACCATTTTTATGGTTGCCATATTTATCGGAGATATGGCTTGCGAGATATGAACCATTTTTTACTGGAGTCGTTCTGTCTGGCTACTTCCAAGCCTTGCTAATGAGATACAACTCTTGTTACAGGGTGACGGCAGGGAGCCATCCTGTGTCCATTGTCCGCACATCATCTCATCTCCATATCAGAGGAGATGGCTGTTGGAGGTGTAAGTGGGATGTGACACCTTCACAGATGCTGGACATTTGAGCACAAGAAGGGAGGGGGGCACTGCCAGGGAGTGATGAGAGCAATTATGACTTCTAGTCATAATTCCTCTTCATATCCCAGGATTTACCTCACAATATTCTTATCCTGGTGCTCTGCTCAGGGAGTGTCTCCCTGGCCATTTGCATTGCCTACATTTCTTTCTTTCCTGCAATCTGGGTTAGAAAAAGGTTTGTCGCTCGGCTCCCTTAAAGGGCAAGTCTCGGCGCTATCCGTCTTTTTTCAGAAGCGTCTAGCACGACTTTCTAAGGTACGCACGTTCCTGCAGGGGGTTTGTCATATCGTACCCCCGTACAGGCGGCCGTTAGATCCATGGGATCTGAACAGGGTACTGGTTGCCCTCCAGAAGCCGCCCTTCGAGCCTCTGAAGGAGGTTTCACTTTCTAAACTATCACAGAAAGTGGCTTTTCTGGTAGCGATCACATCTCTTCGGAGAGTGTCTGAGCTAGCAGCGCTGTCATCCAAGGCTCCCTTCCTGGTCTTCCACCAGGACAAGGTAGTGCTGCGACCCATTCAGGAGTTTCTCCCGAAGGTGGTATCCTCTTTTCATCTTAATCAGGATATCTCTTTGCCTTCTTTTTGTCCTCATGCAGTTCATCGCTATGAGAAGGATTTACATTTGTTAGATCTGGTGAGAGCACTCAGAATCTACATTTCCCGCACGGCGCCCCTGCGCCGTTCGGATGCACTCTTTGTCCTTGTCGCTGGTAAGCGCAAAGGGTCGCAGGCTTCCAAGGCCACCCTGGCTCGATGGATCAAGGAACCAATTCTTGAAGCCTACCGTTCTGCGGGGCTTCCGGTTCCATCAGGGCTGAAGGCCCATTCTACCAGAGCCGTGGGTGCGTCCTGGGCATTACGACACCAGGCTACGGCTCAACAGGTGTGCCAGGCAGCTACCTGGTCGAGTCTGCACACTTTCACCAAACATTATCAGGTGCATACCTATGCTTCGGCGGACGCCAGCCTAGGTAGAAGAGTCCTGCAGGCGGCAGTTGCCTCCCCGTAGGGGAGGGCTGTCTTTGCAGCTCTAACATGAGGTATTAATTTACCCACCCAGGGACAGCTTTTGGACGTCCCAATCGTCTGGGTCTCCCAATGGAGCGCCGAAGAAGAAGGGAATTTTGTTACTTACCGTAAATTCCTTTTCTTCTAGCTCCTATTGGGAGACCCAGCACCCGCCCTGTTGCCCTTCGGGATTTTTGGTTGTTTTTCGGGTACACATGTTGTTCATGTTGAACGGTTTTCAGTTCTCCGACGTTACTTCGGAGTGAATTTGTTTAAACCAGTTATTGGCTTTCCTCCTTCTTGCTTTTGCACTAAAACTGGTGAGCCAGTGATCCCACTGGGGGTGTATAGCCAGAAGGGGAGGGGCCTTACACTTTTTAGTGTAATTGCTTTGTGTGGCCTCCGGAGGCAGTGCTATACACCAATCGTCTGGGTCTCCCAATAGGAGCTAGAAGAAAAGGAATTTACGGTAAGTAACAAAATTCCCTTCTTCCTACTTCTCATCTTATAGGAGGCCTTCCATTCCTGTAATCTAGTTTCTATAAAAACTAAGAGATCACTAATGCCAAAAATTACCTTTTAGAGGTTTAAAGCTCCCATACACCATAGACTAAAGTCAACTAAGGGGGATTGGTGTACTGTGTATGGGGGTCTCCAAACTCTCCTGACTGGTGTCGGAGGTGATGGCAGCGACTCTCGTAGAGAACATAGTTTGTGGCGAGCCAAGTGTTTTCCATGGGAAGTCTAGAGAGATGACTTCTAGCTGACAGCCATCTAGAGTGTGTGGGTCATTACATGCGCGCTTGGTTATTCTTTATGGTGCGTACAATGCCTGCATGTTCTCATATACAAAAAGAATTGTAAAATGTTGATGTAGTCATTTATTCACTTGTCAGACTTCCAGCATATATTAATACCGTTCTCTTTTCTTAGGTATAATTCCTCAACTTTTTTCCCGTCTCAATCACCCTGAAGTATACGTTCGACAAAGCATCTGCAATTTACTGTGCCGGGTGGCCCACGACTCTCCGCACCTCATCCTCTACCCAGCAATAGTGGGAAGCATCTCGCTGAGTAACGAGTCTCAGTCTTCTGGTGAGTACCTAATAATACTGCATCTGAGAAGTGGACTCTAGGGTTAGTGTAAGATCCCTCATATTTTTAAGGGGTTAGTATCCAAGATGTGGCTCTCCAACTGCTGCTGCTGGGAAAGGATTCCTCCCGTGTGTGGCGTTCTTCATTTGCTTTCTGTGTGGTTTTCGAACAGTTTTGCAAGTGTTGGAAAGATGACATAGTGTTATGAAAGCCATTTTTTGTTAACATTTCCACCATAAATCTAATAAAAAGTACCATGTTTTTCGGATTATAGGATGCACTTTGCACTTTTCCTCCCAAAAATGTGTGAGGAAAATTAAGGGTGCGTCTTATAATCTGATTGTAGGTTATCGGGAGGTGGCAGAGAGGGATATCAGGAGGTAGGGACAATGCTGCGGGCCACCGTGCTTGTTCTCTGTGGGGGCTGCCGTGCTGGTTTTCTCTGTGGGCCGCCGTGCTGGTTTTCTCTGTGGGCTGCCGTGCTGGTTTTCTCTGTGGGCTGCCGTGCTGGTTCTCGCTGTGGGCCGCCGTGCTGGTTTTCTCTGTGGGCTGCCGTGCTGGTTCTCTCTGTGGGCCGCCGTGCTGGTTTTCTCTGTGGGCCGCCGTGCTGGTTTTCTCTGTGGGCCGCCGTGCTGGTTTTCTCTGTGGGCCGCCGTGCTGGTTTTCTCTGTGGGCCGCCGTGCTGGTTTTCTCTGTGGGCCGCCGTGCTGGTTTTTTCTGTGGACCGCCGTGCTGGTTTTTTCTTTGGACCGCCGTGCTGGTTTTCTCTGTGGGCCGCCGTGCTTGTTCTCTCTGGGGGCCGCCGTGCTGGTTTTCTCTTGGGGGCCGCCGTGCTGGTTTTCTCTTGGGGGCCGCCGTGCTGGTTTTCTCTGGGGGGCCGCCGAGCTGGTTTTCTCTGGGGGGCCGCCGTGCTGGTTTTCTCTGGGGGGCCACCGAGCTGGTTTTCTCTGGGGGGCCGCCGAGCTGGTTTTCTCTGGGGGCCGCCGTGCTGGTGTTCGGCTTGTCATTGAGTCGATAGCTCAATTTGCGGAAGCGCAGACTCCGGGCACCATTTCTTTGAAGCCCGCAATACAGTTTCTAGATGTTGCCTGCCTCACAGCGCCCGCAGCGAACATCTGGGACCCCCAGATAACTATCACATTATAGGCAACATTATGGCAGCTAACTTACAATCGAGTATGTTTGAGGGGACGCGTTAATTCTGGCTTGTCTCTGACCCAGGAACTAAGCTGTCATCGGCTATTCCCACTTTACTGAGTAATATGCAGGATGATGAGCTGATGGGTGCTGAATGTGATGATGGCAGCCTTCCAGCCTCTCAAGAAAGCAATCGAGACGAAATTAAGACTGGTCTTAATGAGGACCAAACCATGATGCAAGACTGTTACAGTAAAATTGTGGAAAAGTTATCGTCAGCCAGCCCCACCATGGTCCTGCAGGTTAGTATAGTCTTGGCTGATTGCCTTCCATTATAAGCTGAGCATTGTCCACTTTCTCATTGATTGTATCCCTCAGGTTCAGATGTTGGTGGCTGAGCTTCGGAGAGTCACGGTGCTGTGGGATGAGCTGTGGCTGGGCGTCTTACTACAGCAGCACATGTATGTCCTGCGACGTATCCAGCAACTGGAGGACGAGGTGAAGAGAGTCCAGAACAACAACACTCTTCGCAAGTATGTTGTTAGATGCCGAGACATATTGGTCATGTAGGATATAGGTGGCAGACAGCATTTGGTTGCATGAATGCTATATGAGATGTTTCCAGCTGCTGTGATGGTCAATTATTCAGCGCTGTTTTTCCTTCAACTATGTGTAACTTTTTTTTTTTTTTTATGCTAGAGAGGAAAAGATTGCAATCATGCGGGAAAAACACACCGCGCTGATGAAGCCCATAGTCTTTGCACTAGAGCACGTCTGTAGTATCACGTCGGCACCTGCTGAAACACCCCATGAGAAGTGGTTCCAGGACACCTATGGAGAAGGAATTGAAAGCGCTCTGGAAAAACTGAGAAATCCATCCAATCCGGCTAATCCTGGGAATAGCTGGATACCATTCAAACAGGTAGATAGGATTTTAGTTTTGTCCTATATATTAATTTTTTTTTTTTTTTTGTAGCTTGTAATATGTGCAATGCCTGTATAGAAACATCCATTTGTAAAAATTAATCTTTCTTTGTCGCTCCATTGGGAGACCCAGACAATTGGGTGTATAGCTACTGCCTCCGGAGGCCACACAAAGTATTACACTTAAAGTGTAACCCCTCCCCTCTGCCTATACACCCCCCCGTGCATCACGGGCTCCTCAGTTTTATGCTTTGTGTTGAAGGAGGCTGACACTCACACAATGCTCCACATTTTAGTCAGCAGCAGCTGCTGATTATATCGGATGGAAGAAAAGAGGGCCCCTAACAGGGCCCCCGGCATGCTCCCTTCTCACCCCACTGAGTCGGCGGTGCTGTTAAGGTTGAGGTACCCATTGCGGGTACACAGGCTGGAGCCACATGCCGTTTTCCTTCCCCATCCCTTAGGGGCTCTGGGTGAAGTGGGATCCTAACCGGTCATCCAGACACTGGGACCGGGCTCCCTCCGCAGCCCCTGGTGGTATCTGCCGGACAGGAGATGGAGTATCGTCAGGGACATGGCCCTGCATCTACAGGTACTCTGTGTCCCCTTTGGGACGGTGCATGAAGCACCTTGGCCTCAGACGCTGCAGTGACTGCGGTGTGATTTTTTTTTTTTTGACCGGGACTACCGCGCCGACCGTGCCTGTTTGCCGGCCGCGGTTTTTACTTTAGTCCCCGGCTTTTGCGGCCTAGTGTATTGAACTCCCGCCCCTGGGCCTGCCAGTCAGGGGGAAGGGCGGGACGGTCGGTATGACGCCGACGGTGAGGGCTGGAGCACACTTCGCTGTCCTCCTCCCCCCTCACTGTTCACTATGGGGCGCAGATTCCCGCACTTTTGTGGTTCCGCCCTCGGCTCCCTCCTCCCCTCGGAACGCCGGCAGCCATTGTTATATGGCATGATTCTGCCGGTGGAGATCTCAGAATGTGCTCACTGTTCGGCAGCACTGCAGCTCTAGGAGAGGGGGTTCATAACCGGTCGCCATGCGCTGGGACCGGGCTCCATCCGCAGCCCCTGGGGGATTCTGACGGACAGGAGACAGGACATCATCAGGGACAGGCCCTGCATCCATAAGGTACTCTGTGTCCCCTTTAGGGGACGCTGCATACAGCACCTGGGTTACAAACGCTGCAGCGGTTGCTGTGTGGTTTGTGAGTCCGGGACTACCGCGCCGACCGCGCCTGTTTGCCGGCCGCGTCTTTAACTTCAGTCCCCGGCTCTTGCGGCCTAGTACCATATACTCCCGTTCCCGGGCCTGCCAGTCAGGGGTAACGACGGGACGGCCGACGGGACGTCGGCAGTGAGGGCTGGAGCATATTTGGTATCCTCCTCCCCCCTCACTGTGCACTGTGGGGCACCAGTTTCCCAATCGGGTGCTGGCCCCCCTTAGGTGCCGAAGTGTTTATATATATATATATATATATATATATATATATATATATATATATATATATATATATATATAATTTCACTGTTCGGCAGCACTATTTGCTTTTGGCTATATACCCTCGCTGATTACTAAGAGGTGACATCAGCAGGTCGTCCGCAAACAGTAAGGGTGCCAAGGCACAGGCTTTCTTTGCAACCTGTACCTCTTGTGCGGCTATATTGCCGGCAGGTTACACCTATCATTGCGAATGCTTGGCCCCTGGGGCACTCACTCAGCCGGAGCCTCTGGCACGGGTGGGACCCTCGGCTCAGGTGGTACCACCGGTTTCCACTGCACAGATGGCAGGGACAGAGTTTGCACGTTTGACTGAGCAACTCTGAGTCATTCCATGGCCCAGTCTATGAACAGAGGGGCTGCTAAGCTGGAAGCTTTGCAGTCCAGAACGGTAACACAGGGCCAGGGAGCCGTGAGTTCATCGCCCCCAGGCCCCTCTGGGTCGGTATAACAAGGGGCTCCTGGGGTAACACCCAGATCCCACGGTGAGAACTCCGACACGGACCGCGGCCTCACACAGGCTAACCGGGCTCGCTGGGAACCGTCCACGACTTCACTGTCGTAGTTAAGGATGAAGCGGAGGTCGCAGCTCAGGGCTCTGAACCTAACGTTGCGCTCAATCTGGATACATCTGAAGGGGACGCCATAGTAAACGACCTTATAGCGTCCGTCAACCAGGTGCTAGACCTCTCTTCCCCATCTTCTCCTATGGAGGAGTCGGCTTCAAAGCGGGAGAAACACCAGTTTAGGTTTCCCAAATGTACACGGAGTGCGTTTTTCTTTGTCGCTCTATTGGGAGACCCAGACAATTGGGTGTATAGGCTATGCCTCCGGAGGCCGCACAAAGTATTACACTTTAAAAAGTGTTAAGCCCCTCCCCTTCTGCCTATACACCCCCCGTGCTCCCACGGGCTCCTCAGTTTTTTGCTTTGTGCGAAGGAGGTCAGACACGCACAGCACAGCTCCACAGATTGGTCAGCAGCAGCTGCTGACTGTGTCGGTTGGAAGAAAAGTGGGCCCATATAGGGCCCCCAGCATGCTCCCTTCTCACCCCACTCTTGTCGGCGGTGTTGTTAAGGTTAAGGTATCCATTGCGGGTACGGAGGCTGGAGCCCACATGCTGCTTTCCTTCCCCATCTCCCTCAGGGCTCTGGGTGAAGTGGAATCCTATCGGTCTCCAGGCACTGAGACCGTGCTTCATCCACAACTCCTGTGGAGCCTGCTGGATAGGAGCCGGGTACCGTTCAGGGACATGGCCCTGCTACGTGAAGGTACTCTGTATCCCTGTGGGGACCGCGCACGGCAACACCTCAGCTTGCTGGGTGTGCTAGTGCACCGGGGGACCGAGTTAAACTGTGCCATTACACACTCAGCGTCGCTGAGTGTGTTTATATGTAGAGGCTACCGCACTAACCGCCGCTGCCATGGGAAACTGCGGCGCGGCTGGGACTTGTAGTTCGCCGGGGACTTCGGCGTTGGCCGCGCTTTTACGGCGGCCACGCTTATACTCGAGTCCCCGGCTTGGCTTGCGGCCTAGTTTCACTTTCTCCCGCCCTCAGCCCTGACAGGCAGGGGAAGGGCGGGACGCTGCACGGAAGAGCAGCACTGAGGGCTGGAGTATGATTTCCATACTCCACCCCCCTCACTGTGCACAGTGTGAGCACCTCGGCTACGCCCACGGCTCCCTCCTCTCGTCAGGACGCCGCAGCTCCTACGACGCTGCAGAGAGGGACAAACCCTGAGAGACCCAGACACGGTCTCTGGTGGTCTCATAACCGCTTTAGGCGGCTGGTAAGCAGCACCTGTTGGTGCTAGCCTCATGGTGCTGTAGTGTACTGATACATTATCTGTTTTTAGTATATATTTTACACTGTATGAGCACAGTCCATTCTGGCTATATACCCTAGTGTGTTACTCAGGGAAAACAATAGCATGGCGCCCACAAAAGGCAGGGGTGCCAAAAACACAGGCTTATTATGCTGCCTGCGTCGCTTGTACGACCCAGCTGCCGGCAGGTTCCATTGACCCTCATTGTGTGCAATGTTCGGCCCCTGTGTCACTTCTTCAGCCAGGGCCTCTGCTAAGAGGGGCCCAGGGGGAGCCACCTGTTGACACTGTCCTAGTGACGGGGACGGAGTTTGCAAAACTCTCTGAGACTATGGCTAAGATACTAGAAGCCCTGCAGTCCAGGCCGGTATCTCAGCAAAGGGACTCTGTTGAATCATTGTTCCCTGACCCCCCTCAGTTGGACCAACAATGTCCTCCCGGGGTATCTCATGCATCCCAGGCTGAGGGTTCTGACTTAGACCCCAGCCCCAGACCGACTAAGCGGGCTCGCTTAGAATTTCCCTCGACATCATATTGTTCAGGGTCTCAGCGGGGGGAATCTCTGGTTGATAATGCGGAGACAGCTGGTCAGGATTCTGATCCTGAGGGCGCTCTCAATCTTAATACTCCAGACGGGGACGCCATAGTGAACGTTCTTATTGCGTCCATCGATCAAATGCTGGATATTTCTCCCTCAGCTCCTCCGGCGGAGGAGTCAGCTTCTCTTACACCGAGTATGTTTCTAGACCACTCTGATTTCAGAGAGGCAGTCCAGAATCATCATGCTTGTCCAGATAAGCGTTTTTTCTAAGCGCCTTAAGGATACACGTTATCCTTTTCCCCCTGACGTGGTTAAAGGTTGGACTCAGTGTCCCAAAGTGGATCCTCCAATCTCCAGACTGGCGGCTAGATCCATACTTGCAGTGGACGAGGGGGCCTCGCTCAAGGATGCCACTGACAGGCAGATGGAGCTCTGGTTGAAATCCATCTATGAAGCTATCGGAGCTTCTTTTGCCCCAGCATTCGCAGCTGTATGGGCGCTACAAGCTATCTCAGCAGGTCAAGCACAAATTGAAGCAGCCACATGCGCGGCCGCGCCACAAGTGGCATCCATTACCACCCAGACCTCGGCAATTGCGTCTTACGCTATTATTGCTGTCCTGGACTCTGCGAGCCGTACGGCGGTCGCGGCCGCCAATTCGGTGGTACTCCGCAGGGCCTTGTGGCTACGGGAATGGAAGGCAGATTCTGCTTCCAAAAAAGCGCTTAACCAGTTTGCCAATTTCTGGCGACAGGCTGTTTGGCGAGCGTCTGGATGAAATCATCAAACAATCCAAGGGAAAGGATACATCCTTACCCCAGTCCAAACAGGACATACCCCAACGGAGGAGAGGGCAGTCGAGGTTTCGGCCCTTTCAGGGCGCGGGCAGGTCCTAATTCTCCTCGTCCAAAAGGTCTCAGAAAGTACAAAAGAACTCTGATGCATGGCGGTCTAAGTCACGTCCTTAAAAGGCCACCGGAGGCGCCGCTAACAAAGCGGCTTCCTCATGACTTTCGACCTCCTCTAGTAGCATCCTCGGTCGGTGGCAGGCTTTCCCGCTTTTGCGACACCTGGCTGCCACAAATAAAAGACCGCTGGGTGAGAGACATTCTGTCTCACGGTTACAAGATAGAGTTCACCTCTCGTCCCCCGACTCGATTCTTCAGGTCATCCCCGCCTCACTAGCGAGCCGAGGCTCTTCGGCAGGCGCTGCGCACTCTGAAGGCAGAAGGAGTGGTGATCCCGGTTCCTCTTCAGCAACTGAGCCACGGTTTTTACTCCAACTTGTTTGTGGTCCCAAAGGAGGACGGCTCTTTCCGCCCGGTCCTGGACCTGAAACTGCTCAACAAACATGTAAAAACCAGACGGTTCAGGATGGAATCCCCCCGCTCCGTCATCGCCTCAATGTCCCAAGGAGATTTCCTTGCATCGATCGATATCAAAGATGCTTATCTCCACGTACCGATTGCTCCAGAGCACCAGCGCTTCTTGCGCTTCGCCATAGGAAATGAACACCTGCAATTCGTGGCACGGCCGTTCGGCCTGGCAACAGCTCCACGGGTTTTTACCAAGGTTATGGCTACTGTAGTAGCGGTCCTCCACTCTCAGGGTCACTCGGTGATCCCGTACTTGGATACTGATCAAGGCACCCTCTCAGGAGGCATGCCAACGCAGCTTCGACGCTTCCCTGGAGACTCTCCAGGGTGTCGGGTGGATCATCAATTTTACAAAGTCAAATCTGACACCGGCCCAATCGCTGACATATCTTGGCATGGAGTTTCATACCCTCTCAGCGATAGTGAAGCTTCCGCTGATCAAGCAGTAGTCACTACAGAAAGGGGTACAATCTCTCCTTCAAGGCCAGTCACACCCCTTGAGGCGCCTCATGCACTTCCTGGGGAAGATGGTGGCAGCAATGGAGGCAGTCCCTTTCGCGCAGTTTCACCTGCGTCCCCTTCAATGGGACATCCTACGCAAATGGGACAGGAAGCCGACGTCCCTCGACAGGACCGTCTCCCTCTCTCAGGCGACCAAAGCTTCCCTTCGGTGGTGGCTTCTTCCCACTTCATTATCGAAGGGGATATCCTTCCTACCCCCATCCTGGGAAGTAGTCACGACAGACGCGAGTCTGTCAGGGTGGGGAGCGGTTTTTCTCCACCACAGGGCTCAGGGTACGTGGACCCAGCAAGAGTCCTCGCTTCAGATCAACGTTCTGGACATACGGGCAGTGTATCTTGCCCAGAAAGCGTTCCAGCAGTGGCTGGAGAGCAAGCAGATCCGAATTCAGTCGGACAATTCCACAGCGGTGGCATACTTCAACCACCAAGGCGACACACGCAGCCGGCAAGCCTTCCAGGAAGTCCGGCGGATTTTGATGTGGGTGGAAGCCACGGCATCCACCATATCCGCAGTTCACATCCCAGGCGTGGAAAACTGGGAAGCAGATTATTTCAGTTGCCAGGGCATGGACGCAGGGGAATGGTCCCTTCACCCGGACGTGTTTCAGGAGATCTGTTGCTGCTGGGGGGTGCCGGACGTCGACCTCATGGCATCCCGGCACAACAAGGTACCAATGTTCATGGCACGGTCTCAAGATCCCAGAGCTCTGGCGGCAGACGCCTTAGTTCAGGATTGGTCGCAGTTTCAGCTCCCTTATGTGTTTCCTCCGCTGGCACTGTTGCCCAGAGTGTTACGCAAGATCAGGACCGACTGCCGCCGCACCATCCTCGTCGCTCCAGACTGGCCAAGGTGGTCGTGGTACCCGGATCTGGGGCATCTCACGGTCGGCCGACCGTGGACACTACCAGACCAAACAGACTTGCTATCTCGAGGGCCGTTTTTTCCATCTGAATTCTGCGGCCCTCAACCTGACTGTGTGGCCATTGAGTCCTGGACCCTAGCGTCTTCAGGGTTATCTCAAGACGTCTTTGCCACTATGAGACAGGCTAGGAAACCAACGTCCGCCAAGATCTACCACAGGACGTGGAAAATTTTCCTGTCGTGGTGCTCTGCTCAGGGTTTTTTTCTCCCTGGCCTTTGCCTTGCCCACTTTTCTGTCCTTCTTTCAATCTGGACTGGAAAAGGGTTGGTCGCTCGGCTCCCTTAAGGGACAAGTCTCTGCGCTCTGTGTTTTTCCAGAAGCGCCTAGCCAGGCTTCCACAGGTACGCACGTTCCTGCAGGGGGTTTGTCACATCGTTCCACCTTACAAGCGGCCGTTAGAACCCTGGGATCTAAACAGGGTTCTGATGGTTCTTCAGAAACCACCATTCGAGCCAATGAGAGATATTTCCCTCTCACAACTTTCGCAGAAAGTGGTTTTTTCTAGTAGCAGTCACTTCTCTTCGGAGAGTGACTGAGCTAGCAGCATTGTCGTACAAAGCCCCTTTCCTGGTGTTTCACCAGGACAAGGTGGTTCTACGTCCGGTTCCGGATTTTCTCCCTAAGGTGGTATCCTCCTTTCATCTCAATCAGGATATCTCCTTGCCTTCTTTTTATCCTCATCCAGTTCACCAATGTGAAAAGGATTTGCACTTGTTAGATTTGGTGAGAGCACTCAGACTCTACATTTCTCGTACGGCGCCCCTGCGCCGCTCGGATGCACTCTTTGTCCTTGTCGCTGGCCAGCGTAAAGGGTCACAGGTTTCCAAATCAACCCTGGCTCGGTGGATCAAGGAGCCAATTATCGAAGCTTACCGTTCGGCTGGGCTTCCGGTTCCATCAGGGCTGAGGGCCCATTCTACCAGAGCCGTGGGCGCGTCCTGGGCTTTGAGGCACCAGGCTGCGGCTCAGCAGGTGTGGCAGGCGGCTACCTGGTCGAGCCTGCACACTTTCACGAAACACTATCAGGTGCATACCTAGGCTTCGGCGGATGCCAGCCTAGGTAGACGAGTCCTTCAGGCGGCGGTTGCCCACCTGTAGGAAAGGGCCGTTTTACGGCTCTCTTACGAGGTATTATTTTACCCACCCAGGGACTGCTTTTGGACGTCCCAATTGTCTGGGTCTCCCAATAGAGCGACAAAGAAGGGAATTTTGTTTACTTACCGTAAATTCCTTTTCTTCTAGCTCTAATTGGGAGACCCAGCACCCGCCCCTGTTTTTTTGTGTACACATGTTGTTCATGTTGAATGGTTTCAGTTCTCCGATATTCCTTCGGATTGAAGTTACTTTAAACCAGTTTATAATTCTTTTTCCTCCTTCTTGCTTTTGCACCAAAACTGAGGAGCCCGTGAGGCACGGGGGGTGTATAGGCAGAAGGGGAGGGGCTTAACACTTTTGAGTGTAATACTTTGTGCGGCCTCCGGAGGCATAGCCTATACACCCAATTGTCTGGGTCTCCCAATTAGAGCTAGAAGAAAAGGAATTTACGGTAAGTAAACAAAATTCCCTTCTTTTCGATCACTCTAACTTCAGAGAGGCTGTCCAGAAGCACAGAACTTTCCGGACAAGCGCTTTACTAAGCGCCTTAATGACACAGAAGAGCCAGAGGAACTCTTCTCCACGGCGGTCTAAGTCACGTCCTCCAAAGACCACCGGAGGCACCGTCTCCAAGGCGGCCTCCTCATGACTTTCGGCCGCCCCAACCGCATCCTCGGTCGGTGGCAGGCTCTCCCGCTTTTGCGACGCCTGGGGCCACATGTCCAAGACCGAGGGGTGAGAGACATCTGTCTCACGGTTTCAGGATAAGGGTTCAGCTCTCGTCCTCCGACTCGTTTTTTTCAGAACATCTCCGCCCCCCGAACGGACCGTTGAGCTTTTCAGGCGGTGGACACTCTGACAACAGAAGGAGTGGTGATCCCCGTTCCCCTCAGGAACACGGTCGCAGTTTTTACTCCAATCTGTTCGTGGTGCCAAAAAAGGACGGCTCCTTCCGTTCCGTTTTGGACCTCAAATTGCTCAACAAACATGTGACAACCAGGCGGTTTCGCATGGAATCCCTCCGATCTGTCATCGCTTCGATGTCCCAAGGAGACTTCCTAGCATCAATCGACATCACAGATGCCTATCTCCATGGCAGATCGCTCAAGGGCATCAACGCTTCCTGCGTTTCGCCATCGGCGACGAACACCTTCAGTTTGTGGCACTGTCTTTCGGCCTGGCGACAGACCCACGGGCCTTCACCAAGGTCATGGCTCCGTCGTAGCGATCCTACACTCTCAGGGCCACTCGGTGATCCCTTACCCAGACGTTCTCCTAGTCAAAGCACCCTCTTGGGTGGCTTGTTAACAGTCTGACCGTTGCTCTGGAGACTCTCCAGAGGTTCCGGGTGGATCATCAATTTTCCAAAGTCAAAATGGTCTCCGACCCAGTCACTGACGTACCTCAGGATGGAGTTTCATACTCTCTCAGCGATGGCCAAGCTGCCGCTGGACAAACAGCGGTCGCTGCAGACAGGGGTGCTATCCCTTCTTCGGGCCCAGTCGCACCCCTTGAGGCGCCTCATGCACTTCCTGGGAAAGATGGTGGCAGCAATGGAGGCAGTTCCATTTGCGCAATTTCATCTGCGTCCTCTCCAATAGGACATTCTCAGCAAATGGGACAAGAGGCCGACGTCCTTAGACAGGAACGTCTCTCTGTCTCTGGAAGCCAAGACCTCACTTCAGTGGTGGCTTCTCCCCACTTCTCTGTCGAAAGGAAAATCCTTTCTGCCCCCATCCTGGGCTGTGGTCACGACGGACGCGAGCCTGTCAGGGTGGGGAGCGGTTTTTCTCCACCACAAGGCTCAGGGAACCTGGACTCTGACAGAGTCCTCCCTTCAGATCAATGTTCTGGAGATAAGGGCAGTGTATCTAGTCCTCAAGGCGTTCCATCGGTGGCTCTAGGGCAGGCAGATCCGCATACAGTCGGACAACGCCACGGCGGTTGCGTACATCAACCACCAGGCCGGCACTCGCAGTCGTCCAGCCTTCCAAGAAGTCCGGCGGATTCTGCTGTGGGTGGAGGCCACAGCCTCCACCATCTCCGCGGTTCACATTCCGGGCGTAGAAAACTGGGAAGCAGACTTCCTCAGTCGCCAGGGCATGGACGCGGGGGAATGGTCTCTCCACCCGGACGTGTTTCAAGAGATCGGTTGCCGCTGGGGAACGCTGGACGTCGATCTCATGGCGTCTCGGCACAACAACAAGGTCCCGGCATTCATGGCACTGTCTCAGGACCACAGAGCTCTGGCGGCGGACGCCTTAGCTCAGGATTGGTCGCAGTTTCAACTGCCCTATGTATTCCCTCCTCGGGCAATGCTGCCCAGAGTGTTGCGCAGGATCAGGTCCGACTGCCGCCGCGCCATTCTTGTCGCTCCAGATTGGCCGAGGCGGTCGTGGTACCCCGATCTGTGGCATCTCACGGTGGGGCAACCGTGGGCGCTCCCAGACCGATCAGACTTGCTATCTCAAGGGCCATTTTTCCATCTGGATTCTGCGGCCCTCAACCTGACTGTGTGGCCACTATGAGACAGGCCAGGAAACCAACGTCAGCCAAGATCTGTCACAGAACTTGGAGGATCTTCTTAGCCTGGTGCTCTGAGAGGGGGTTTACCCCCTGGCCGTTTGCCTTACCCAGTTTTCTTTCCTTCCTTCAATCGGGATTGGACAAGGGTTGTCTCTCGGCTCTCTCTAAGGTCAAGTCTCGGCGCTTTCCGTGTTTTTTCAAAAGCGTCTAGCCAGGCTTCCGCAGGTCCGCACGTTCCTGCAGGGAGTTTGCCACATAGTCCCACCTTACAAGCGTCCCCTGGAACCCTGGGATCTCAACATGGTTCTACAGGCTCTTCAAAAACCACCTTTCTTCGGCGCTCTATTGGGAGACCCAGACGATTGAGACGATTGGGTGTATAGCACTGCCTCCGGAGGCCACACAAAGCAATTACACTAAAAAGTGTAAGGCCCCTCCCCTTCTGGCTATACACCCCCAGTGGGATCACTGGCTCACCAGTTTTCTGCTTTGTGCGAAGGAGGTCAGACATCCACGCATAGCTCCACTGTTTAGTCAGCAGTAGCTGCTGACTATATCGGATGGAAGAAAAGAGGGCCCATATAGGGCCCCCAGCATGCTCCCTTCTCACCCCGCTGGTGGTTTGTAAGGTTGAGGTACCTATTGCTGGTACGGCGGCTGGAGCCCACATGCTGTTTTCCTTCCACATCCCCCTGAGGGGCTCTGAGGAAGTGGGATCTTACCGGCCCCAAAGCCCTGAGGCCGGGCTCCATCCACAGACCCATTGAACCTGCTGGATACGGAGCTGGGTACCGTTCAGGGACATGGCCCTGCACCATTCAGGTACTCTGTGTCCCCGTACACACAGGCACAGCACACTCCAGACTTGCTGGGTGTGCTAGTGCGCCGGGGACAGTAAAGGGTTACAGTCACTGCAGCCTAGCTGAGTGACTTTATGTATGGGGAACTACCGCGGCGGCGCGGCTGGGACTTGGCGCCGACCGCGCTTTTACGGCGGCGGCGCTTATAAATCCAGTCCCCGGCTTTTGCGGCCTAGCTCCGCTTCGTTCCCGCCCCCACCCTGTCAATCAGGGTAGGGGAGAGACGCTGTACAATCAGCAGCGCCGAGGGCTGGAGCCTTATTTACATGCTCCAGCCCTCTCACTGGACACTGTGGGACGCCGGTTTCCCGCTCTGACTTGGGGGCACGCCCACGGCCCGCCCCTACTCACACGAGCTGGAGAAGGACGCCGGCAGCCATTCCTGCAGTCCGAGCTGAGAGATCGGACTCTGGGCAACCAGGCACAGGACTAGGGCGACCACACACCCGCTTATAGGCGGGCGGTAAGCGGCACCTGAAGTGCTGACCCCACTAAATACCGCAGTTGTCCATTTGTATTTTTATGCTTACACTACATAGGTCGCTATTTTTGGCTATATGCCCTCTTAGATGGCGACACATCAGCAGCAGGAAAGCAGGGATGCTAAGGCACAGGCTTTCTATGCTGCTTGTATTGCATGTACTGAAGTGTTCATGTGTATTTATGCTTGTATGCTATACACTGAACTGTACGGTCGCTAGTCTGGGCTATTTTCGCCTAGAATGACTAGACTACAGCAGCAGAAAAGCAAGGGTGCTGAGGCACAGGTTTTTTCTATGCTGCTTGTATTGCAGGGGTTGCAGTGTTCATTTGTACTTATGCTTGTATGCTATACATTGCACTGTATGGTCGATATTCTGGGCCATATTCCCCTAGATGGCTAGTCTACAGCAGCAGAAAAGCAAAGGTGCTAAGGCACAGGCTTTCGATGCTGCTTGTATTGCATGTGCTGCAGTGTTCATTTGTACTTTATGCTTGTATGCTATACATTACATTGTACGGTCGCCATTCTTGGCTCTATATCCTAGATGGCTAGTCGGCAGCAGCATATAAGCAACACAGGCTTTCGATGCTGTTTTTACTGCATGTGATACTGTTCCACGGCACTGAACCCCATTGTGTGCAATGCTCCCCTGGAGCACTTGGTCAGCCGGGGTCTCTATCAGACGTAGCTCATCAGGACTTTGATCCTGTCAACGCTCTCAATCCGGATACACCGGATGGTGACGCCATAAGGAATGATCCTATAGCGTCCATCAATCGTATGTTGGATATTTCTCCCTCAGCTCCCCCAGCGGAGGAGTCAGCTTCACAGCAGGAGAAGTCCCATTTCAGTAGCTCAAACGTATATTGAGTATTTTTCTGGCCACGCTGACTTCAGAGAAGCAGTCCAGGAACACCACGCTTACCAGATAAGCGTTTTCTCCAAACGTATTAAGGATACACGTTATCCTTTTCCCCCTGACGGGGTCAAGCGCGGGACCCAGGGTCCAAAGGTGGATTCTCCAATCTCCAGGCTTGCGGCTAGAGCTATAGTTGCAGTGGAGATGGGACTTCACTTAAAGATGCCAGACAGATGGACTCTGGTTGAAATCTGTCTATGAGGCTATCGGCGTGTCGGTTGCTCCGGCATTTACAGCCGTATGGGCACCCTAAGCTTTTCAGCTGTTCTTGCACAGCTGGTCTTGAGCATATGTACATTTGTGCCGCAGGGGCGTCCGTAACCTCGCAATGTCTGCATTGCGACTTACCCTATTAATGCTGTCCTGGAAGGACAGTCGAGGTTTCGGTCCTTCCCAAGCTCGGGCAGGTCCCAATTGTCCTCGTCCAAAAGAGCTGAAAAGCCTCAGAGGGGCTCAGCTTCCGGGGGCTCAATCACGCCCAAGGAAGGCAGCCGGAGGAACCGCTACCACGGCGGTCTCCTCATGACTCTCAGCTCTCTCATCTCTCCGCATCCGCGGTTGATGGCAGACTCGCTCGCCTTTGGCGACATTTAGCTGCCACAGGTCACAGACCGGTGGGTGAGGGACATTGTGCCCACGGGCACAGGACAGAGTTCTGTTCTCGTCCTCCGACTCGATTCTTCAGAACGTCCCCACCTCCCCACCGAGCCGATGCTCTTCTGCAGGCAGAAGGAGTGGTAATCCCTGTTCCTCTTCAGGAACAAGACACGGTTTTCCTCCAATCTGGTTGTGGTGCCAAAAAATGATGGCTCTTTCCGTTCCGTTCTGGACCTAAAACTGCTCAAAAAGCACGTGGAGGCCAGGCGGTTCCGGATGAAACCCTCCGCTCCGTCATTGCCTCAATGTCTCAAGGTTATTTCCTAGCATCAATAGACATCAAAGATGCTTATCTCCACGTGCCGATTGCTACAGAGCACCAATGTTTTCTACGTTTCGTGATGGGAGACGACCATCTTCAGTTCGTAGCTCTGCCATTCGGTCTGGCGACAGCCCCACGGGTGTTCACCAAGGTCATGGCGGCAGTGGTAGCAGTCTTGCACTCACAGGGACACTCTGTGATCCCTTACTTGGACGATCTACTTGTCAAGGCACCCTCTCAAGAGGCATGCCAATTCAGCCTGAATGTTGCGCTGGAGACTCTCCAGACGTTCGGGTGGATCATCGACTTCTCAAAGTCAAACCTGTCACCGACCCAATCACTAACGTATCTGGGCATGGAGTTTCATACCCTCTCAGCGCTAGTGAAACTTCCGCTGGACAAGCAGCGGTCACTACAGAGGGGTGCAGACTCTCCGTCAAGGTCAGTCGCACTCCTTAAGACGCCTCATGCACTTCCTCGGGAAGATGGTGGCGGCAATGGAGGCGGTTCCGTTTGCGCAGTTTCATCTGCGTCCTCTTTATTTGGACAGTCTCCGCCAATGGGACGGGAAGTCAACATCCCTGAACAGGAAAGTATCCCTTTCACAGAAGGACTCTCTGCAATGGTGGCTTCTTCCCACCTCATTATCACAGGGAAGATCCTTCCTACCACCGTCTTGGGCGGTAGTCACGACAGACGCGTGTCTGTCAGGGTGGGGAGCAGTTTTTCTCCACCACAGGGCTCAGGGTACGTGGACTCAGCAGGAGTCCACCCTTCAGATCCATGTTCTGGAAATCAGAGCAGTGTATCTTGCCCTACTAGCCTTCCAGCAGTGGCTGGAAGGAAAGCAGATCCGAATTCAGTCGGACAACTCCACAGCGGTGGCATACATCAATCACCAAGGCGGGACACGCAGTCGGCAAGCCTTCCAGGAAGTCCGGCGGATTCTGATGTGGGTGGAGGACAGAGCATCCACCGTATCCGCAGTTCACATCCCCGGCGTAGAAAACTGGGAAGCAGACTTCCTCAGCCGCCAGGGCATGGACGCAGGGGAATGGTCCCTTCACCCGGACGTGTTTCAGGAAATCTGTAGCCGCTGGGGAAGGCCGGACGTCGACCTAATGGCGTCCAGGCACAACAACAAGGTCCCAACCTTCATAGCACGGTCTCGCGATCACAGAGCTCTGGCGGCAGACGCCTTAGTGCAAGATTGGTCGCAGTTCCGGCTCCCTTATGTGTTTCCACCTCTGGCACTCTTGCCCAGAGTGCTACGCAAAATCAGATCCGACTGCAGCCGCGTCATACTCGTCGCCCCAGACTGGCCAAGGAGGGCGTGGTATCCGGATCTGTGGCATCTCACGGTCGGCCAACCGTCGGCACTACCAGACCGACCAGACTTACTGTCACAAGGGCCGTTTTTCCATCGGAATTCTGCGGCCCTGAACCTGACTGTGTGGCCATTGAGTCCTGGATCCTAGGGTCTTCAGGATTATCCCAAGGGGTCGTTGCCACCATGAGACAGGCTAGGAAGCCCACGTCCGCTAAGATCTACCACAGAACGTGGAGGATATTCTTATCCTGGTGCTCTGCTCAGGGAGTGTCTCCCTGGCCTTTTGCATTGCCTACCTTTCTTTCTTTCCTGCAATCTGGGTTAGAAAAAGGTTTGTCGCTCGGCTCCCTTAAAGGGCAAGTCTCGGCGCTATCAGTCTTTTTTCAGAGGCGTTTGGCACGCCTTCCTAAGGTGCGCACGTTCCTACAGGGGGTTTGCCATATCGTACCCCCGTACAAGCGGCCGTTAGATCCATGGGATCTGAACAGGGTACTAGTTGCCCTCCAGAAGCCGCCCTTCGAGCCTCTGACGGAGGTTTCACTTTCTAGACTATCACAGAAAGTGGCTTTTCTGGTAGCGATCACATCTCTTCGGAGAGTGTCTGAGCTGGCAGCGCTATCATCCAAGGCTCCCTTCCTGGTCTTCCACCAGGACAAGGTAGTGCTGCGCCCCATTCAGGAGTTTCTCCCGAAGGTGGTATCCTCTTTTCATCTTAATCAGGATATCTCTTTGCCTTCGTTTTGTCCTCATGCAGTTCATCGGTATGAGAAGGATTTACATTTGTTAGATCTGGTGAGAGCACTCAGAATCTACATTTCCCGCACGGCGCCCTTGCGCCGTTCGGATGCACTCTTTGTCCTTGTCGCTGGTAAGCGCAAAGGGTCGCAGGCTTCTAAGGCCACCCTGGCTCGATGGATCAAAGAACCAATTCTTGAAGCCTACCGTTCTGCTGGGCTTCCGGTTCCATCAGGGCTGAAGGCCCATTCTACCAGAGCCGTGGGTGCGTCCTGGGCATTGCGACACCAGGCTACGGCTCAACAGGTGTGCCAGGCAGCTACCTGGTCGAGTCTGCACACTTTCACCAAACATTATCAGGTGCATACCTATGCTTCGGCGGACGCCAGCCTAGGTAGAAGAGTCCTGCAGGCGGCAGTTGCCTCCCTATAGGGGAGGGCTGTCTTGCGGCTCTAACATGAGGTATTCTTTACCCACCCAGGGACAGCTTTTGGACGTCCCAATCGTCTGGGTCTCCCAATAGAGCGCCGAAGAAGAAGGGAATTTTGTTACTTACCGTAAATTCCTTTTCTTCTAGCTCCTATTGGGAGACCCAGCACCCGCCCCTGTTCCCTTCGGGCTGGTTGTTCTTTTGTGTACACATGTTGTTCATGTTGAATTGTTCTTTTGGTTCATGGTTTTCAGTTCTCCGAACATCCTTCGGATTGAATTTACCTTAGACCAATTTATAAGTTTCCTCCTTCCTGCTTTTGCACCAAAACTGAGGAGCCCGTGATGCACGGGGGGGTGCATAGGCAGAGGGGAGGGGTTACACTTTTTAAAGTGTAATACTTTGTGTGGCCTCCGGAGGCAGTAGCTATACACCCAATTGTCTGGGTCTCCCAATAGGAGCTAGAAGAAAAGGAATTTATGGTAAGTAAACAAAATTCCCTTCTTCTTTGTCGCTCCATTGGGAGACCCAGACAATTGGGTGTATAGCTTCTGCCTCTGGAGGCCACACAAAGTATTACACTTTAAAAAGTGTAACCCCTCCCCTCTGCCTATACACCCTCCCGTGGACCACGGGCTCCTCAGTTTTATGCTTTGTGTGGAAGGAGGCACACATCCACTCATGCATTCTTATACTTAGTTATGTCGGATGGAAGAAAAGTGGACCCCGATGGGGCCCCCGGCATGTTCCCTTCTCACCCCACTATGTCGGCGGTGTTGTTAAGGTTGAGGTACCCATTGCGGGTACGGAGGCTGGAGCCACATGCCGTCTCCTTCACCATCCCTTATGCGGCTCTAGGAGAAGTGGGATCCTATGCGGTCATCCATGTGCTGGACCGTGCTCCATCCGCAGCCCCTGGTGTAACCTGCCGGACCGGAGCTTCTTCACCCCCAGGGACCGGGCCCTGCAACTTGAAGGTACTCTGTATCCTCATGTGGGGACTGTACAGGGGTCACACCTTCTCCCCGGAAGCCACGGTAGTTCCGTCCGTTGTCTTTTCGGCGGACTTCCGCGCCGACCGTGCCTGCTTGTCGGGCGCGGCCTTAAATTTAGTCCCCGGCTTCGCCGCGGCCTAGTCCGAAAAATCACGCCCCCGAGCCTGCCTGTCAGGGGTAAGGGCGTGATTACCGACATGACGTCGGCCTTGAGGGCTGGAGCATCTTGCATGTCTCCCTCCCCCCTCATTGACCACTTTGGGGACTCCAGATTCCCGCTCTCTGCTGGCGCCGCCCCCGGCTCCTCTCCCCCCCTGAGAGCTCCGGCGGCCATTTTTACAATTCTGCCGGTGGATGCTACTCAGCAGCAAGGCTCTGCAGCTCCGGGGGATCCACGACAGGGAATCTGGAGGACACACTCCGCTTGTTAGCGGCTGGTAAGCCACACCGGTCACCCGGTGCTGGTTCCCCTAGGGTGCCGGGACATATGTAGATGTGTATATATAGATAGTTTTATATATATATATATATATATAATAGATATATATGTCTGTTCGGAAAGGCTGTATACCCTTTTCCCATATACCCTCAGTGGTCACTCTCCTAGGAGACAACAGCATGTCGTCCACAAGGAGCAAAGCTACTAAGGCACAGGTCTTTTTCGCGGCCTGTACCTCTTGTGGGGCTATGTTGCCTGCGGGATCCACCTACCCTCACTGTGATCAATGCTCGACTCCTGCCACGCTTGCTCAGCCGGAGCCTAGGGCACTTGTGGGCCCCTCAGCTCATGTAGATCCCCCTGCTCCCACTGAACAGGCTGCAGGGACAGAGTCACCATTGTTGGCCTCTTTCGCTGAGAAACTCTGTCACTTTCTCAGTCCATTGCACAGTCTATGGACAAATGGTCATCTAAGCTCCTTGAGGCATTGCAGTCTAGACCGGGCTCTTCACAGGCCCCAGCCCCTGTTAGTTTGTCTCCTCCAGGCCCTTCTCGGTCCGCGCCGCAGCGCGCCCCCAGGATAGCCTCTAGGTCTCAGGCGGAGGAATCCTGCCCGGATCGCAGCCCCAGACCTGCTAAGCGGCCTCGCTGGGATTCTTCCCCGGCCTCCTCACGCTGCTCTGGATCCCAGTTTGAGGACTCTCAGGAAGACGAGGCGGACGTGGGACCTCAGGGCTCTGACCCTGACTTCGCCCTTAACCTGGATACTCCTGAGGGGGACGCCTTAGTAAATGATCTTATCTCGTCCATCAACCAGGTGCTGGATCTCTCACCACCACCTCCTCCTGTAGAAGAGTCGGCTTCTCAGCAGGAGAAACACCAATTTCGATTCCCCAAACGTACGCGCAATACGTATTTTGATCACTCTAACTTCAGGGACGCTGTCCAGAAGCCCAGAGCGGTCCCGGACAAGCGCTTTGGGAAACGGCACACTGACACGCGTTATCCCTTTCCACCTGAAGTCGTTAAGGGCTGGGCACACTCTCCCAAGGTGGATCCTCCAGTCTCTAGATTGGCGGCTAGGTCCGTTGTGTCTGTTGCCGATGGCTCATCCCTGAAGGATGCCACTGACAGACAGAGCTCTTGGTGAAGTCTATTTATGAGGCCACGGGCGCGTCTTTCGCCCCGGCCTTTGCGGCCGTGTGTGCTCCACAAGCAATCTCCGCATGTCTGACTGAGATTAATGCTGTCACGCGGAATTCTGCTCCGCATGTTTCTTCCTTGACCTCTCAGGCATCAGCATTTTCGTCCTACGCCATGAACGCCGTCCTGGACTCCGCTAGCCGTACGGCTGTAGCATCCGCTAACTCCGTGGCAGTCCGCAGGGCCATGTGGCTGCGCGAATGGAAAGCAGACTCTGCTTCCAAAAGGTTCTTAACTGGTTTGCCTTTTTCTGGCGAACGTTTGTTTGGCGAACGGTTGGATGAGATTACTAAGGAATCCTCGGGAAAGGACTCCTCCTTACCCCAGTCCAAACCTAAGAGACCTCAGCAGAAAAAATTCCAATCGAGGTTTCGGTCCTTTCGTCCCTCCGCCAAGCCCCAATCCTCTTCGTCCAACAGGCCGGAGAAAGGCCAGAGGAACTCCTATGCGTGGCGGTCCAAGTCACGCCCACAAAAGGCCGCAGGAGGCACTGCCTCCAAGACTGCCTCCTCATGACTCTCGGCCTCATCTAGCCACATCCTCGGTCGGTGGCAGGCTCTCCCGCTTTGGCGACGCCTGGTGGCCTCACGTCCAAGACCGATGGGTGAGAGACATTCTGTCTCACGATTACAGAATAGAGTTCAGCTCTCGACCTACGGCTCGTTTCTTCAGAACCTCCCCACTCCCCGCACAGGCCGACGCACTTTTTCAGGCAGTGGACGCTCTAAAGTTAGGAGTGGTGATTCCCGTTCCCCTTCAGGAACGTGGTCGCGGATTTTACTCCAACTTGTTCGTGGTGCCAAAAAAGGACGGGTCATTTCGTCCCGTTCTGTACCTCAAGCTGCTCAACAGACATGTGAGAACCAGATGGTTTCGGATGGAATCTCTCCGCTCGGTCATCGCCTCGATGTCACAAGGAGACTTCCTAGCATCGATCGACATCAAGGATGCTTATCTCCATGTGCCGATCGCACCCGAACATCAACGTTTCCTGCGTTTCGCCATCGGCGACGAACACCTCCAGTTCGTCGCATTGCCCTTCAGCCTGGCGACAGCACCACGAGTTTTCACCAAAGTCATGGCATCCGTCGTGGCGATCCTGCACTCTCAGGGCCACTCGGTGATCCCCTACTTGGACGATCTCCTAGTCAGGGCCCCTTCTCGGGTGGCTTGTCAACACAGTCTTACCGTCACTCTGGCGACTCTCCAGCAGTTCGGGTGGATCATCAATTTCCCGAAATCCAAGTTGACGCCGACCCAATCACTGACTTACCTCGGGATGGAGTTTCATACCCAGCCAGCGTTAGTCAAGCTACCGCGGGACAAACAGCTTTCTCTGCAGGCGGGGGTGCAGTCACTTCTTCGGAGTCAGTCACACCCCTTAAGGCGCCTCATGCACTTCCTGGGGAAGATGGTTGCAGCTATAGAGGCAGTGCCCTTCGCGCAATTCCATCTACGGCCACTCCAATGGGATATTCTCCGCAAATGGGACAAGAGTTCGGCTTCCCTCGACAAGAACATCTCTCTTTCCCTTGCAACCAAAACATCACTTCAGTGGTGGCTCCTACCCACATCTCTGTCTCGGGGAAAATCCTTCCTACCCCCAACCTGGGCCGTGGTCACCACGGACGCGAGTCTGTCAGGTTGGGGAGCGGTTTTTCTCCACCACAGGGCTCAAGGAACCTGGACTCCAATAGAATCGTCCCTTCAGATCAATATCCTGGAGATAAGGGCAGTATATCTAGCCCTATTTGCTTTCCATCGGTGGCTGGAGGGCAGGCAGATCCGAATCCAGTCGGACAACGCCACTGCCGTCGCCTACATCAACCACCAAGGCGGCACTCGCAGTCGTCAAGCCTTCCAGGAAGTCCGGCGGATTCTGCAGTGGGTGGAAGTCACAGGCTCCACCATCTCCGCAGTTCACATCCCGGGCGTAGAAAACTGGGAAGCAGATTTTCTCAGTCGTCAGGGCATGGACGCGGTGGAATGGTCTCTTCACCCAGATGTGTTTCGAGAGATCTGTCGCCGCTGGGGAACGCCGGACGTCGATCTCATGGCGTCACGACACAACAACAAGGTCCCGGCCTTCATGGCACGGTCTCAGGATCACAGAGCTCTGGCAGCGGACGCTCTGGTCCAGGATTGGTCGCAGTTTCGACTGCCATGTGTGTTTCCCACTCTGGCAATGCTGCCCAGGGTACTACGCAAGATCCGGTCCGACTGCCGTCGCGCCATTCTCGTCGCTCCAGACTGGCCGAGGCGGTCGTGGTATCCGGATCTGTGGCATCTCACGGTGGGTCAACCGTGGGCACTTCCAGACCGCCCAGACTTGCTGTCACAAGGGCCGTTTTTCCATCTGAATTCTGTGGCCCTCAACCTGACTGTGTGGCCATTGAGTCCTGGCTCCTAGCGTCTTCAGGGTTATCTCAGGATGTCATTGCCACCATGAGACAAGCCAGGAAGCCAACGTCCGCCAAGATCTATTACAGGTCTTGGCAAATCTTCTTATCCTGGTGCTCTGATAACGGTTTTCCTCCATGGCTGTTTGCCTTACCCACATTCCTTTCATTCCTACAATCTGGAATGGACAAGGGTTTGTCCCTCGGCTCTCTCAAGGGCCAAGTGTCGGCCCTCTCCGTGTTTTTTCAAAAGCGTCTAGCCAGGCTTCCGCAGGTCCGCACGTTCCTGCAGGGGGTTTGCCACATGGTTCCACCTTACAAACGTCCGTTGGAACCTTGGGACCTTAACAGGGTTCTGACGGCTCTTCAAAAGCCGCCTTTTGAGCCGCTGCGGGATGTCTCTCTCTCCCGTCTTTCTCAGAAGGTGGCCTTCCTGGTGGCAGTCACATCACTTCAGAGAGTGTCTGAGCTTGCAGCGTTGTCATGCAAAGCCTCCTTCCTGGTTTTCCACCAGGATAAGGTGGTTCTGCGTCCTGTCCCGGAATTTCTCCCTAAGGTGGTATCCCCTTTTCATCTAAATCAGGATATCTCCTTGCCTTCTTTTTGCCCTAATCCTATCCACCAGTGTGAAAAGGATTTGCACTCTTTCGATCTAGTAAGAGCACTCCGGTTCTACGTGTCTCGAACGGCGCCCCTGCGCCGTTCGGACGCGCTCTTTGTCCTTGTCGCTGGCCAGCGTAAGGGCTCTCAGGCCTCCAAGTCAACCTTGGCTCGGTGGATCAAGGAACCGATTCTCGAGGCCTACCGTTCTTCTGGGCTTCCACTTCCTTCAGGGTTGAAAGCCCATTCTACCAGAGCCGTAGGTGCGTCCTGGGCATTGCGGCACCGGGCGACGGCTCAACAGGTGTGTCAGGCAGCTACGTGGTCTAGTCTGCACAATTTCACGAAGCACTATCAAGTGCATACCTATGCTTCGGCAGACGCCAGTCTAGGTAGGCGAGTCCTCCAGGCGGCGGTTGCCCACCTGTAAGAGGGGGCCGTTTTCGGCTCTTTTTATTGAGGTATTCTTTTACCCACCCAGGGACTGCTCTTGGACGTCCCAATTGTCTGGGTCTCCCAATGGAGCGACAAAGCAAAAGTGAATTTCTTCGGCGCTCCATTGGGAGACCCAGACGATTGGGTGTATAGTACTGCCTCCGGAGGCCACACAAAGCATTACACTAAAAAGTGTAAGGCCCCTCCCCTTCTGGCTATACACCCCCAGTGGGATCACTGGCTCACCAGTTTTCTGCTTTGTGCGAAGGAGGTCAGACATCCACGCATAGCTCCACTGTTTAGTCAGCAGCAGCTGCTGACTATGTCGGATGGAAGAAAAGAGGGCCCATACTAGGGCCCCCAGCATGCTCCCTTCTCACCCCACTTTTGTCGGGTGTTTGTTAAGGTTGAGGTACCCATTGCGGGTACGGAGGCTGGAGCCCACATGCTGTTTTCCTTCCCCATCCCCCCTCAGGGCTCTGGGCGAAGTGGGATCTTACAGGTCTCCAGGCACTGAGACCGGGCTCCATCCACAGACCCAGAGAACCTGCTGGATATGGAGCTGAGTATCGTCAGGGACAGGCCCTGCTACATTAAGGTACTCTGTGTCCCCGTACACATCGCGCACACACACACCAGCATTGCTGGGAGTGTTAGTGCGCCGGGGGCAACAGCGCGGAGCGCTCGTGCTATTATTCACTACAGCTTTGCTGAGTGACTTTATGTATTGGGAACTGCCGCGCCGGCCGCTGCTGGGTGTTTTTTACATTGTGGCGCGGCTGGGACTTGTGGTGCGCCGGGGACTTCCGCGCTGGCCGTGCACATGGACGGCCGCGCTTATTACTCGAGTCCCCGGCTTTGCGGCCTAGTTTTCGTTTCGTTCCCGCCTCCAGCCCTGCCAGTCAGGGGTGAGGCGGGACGCTGTACAGACAGTCAGCGCCGAGGGCTGGAGTCTGCTTTGCATTCTCCAGCCCCCTTCACTGGACACAGTGGGACGCCAGTTTCCCGCTCTTGTCTGGGGCTCGCCCACGGCCCGCCCCTCGTCACACGAGCTGGAGAAGGACGCCGGCAGCCATTCCTGCACGCAGTCCGAGCTGGGGAACGGAGACATGCTCTGGGCAACCACTCACAGGGCTCTGGCGACCACACACCCGCGTTATAGGCGGGCGGTAAGCAGCACCTGAAGTGCTGACCCCACTAAATACCGAAGTGTCCATTTGTATTTTATGCTTGTATGCTATACACTGCACTGTACGGTCGCTATCTTTGGCTATATGCCCTCCTAGATGGCGAGATAACAGCAGCTAAAAAGCAAGGGTGCTAAGGCACAGTTTTTCTAGGCTGCTTGTATTGCATGTGCTGAAGTGTTCATTTGTACTTATGCTTGTATGCTATACATTGCACTGTACTGTCGCTACTCTTGGCTATATTCTCCTAGAGGGCTGGACAACAGCAGCAAAAAAGCATAGGTGCCAAGGCACGGGCTTTATAGGCTGCTTGTATTGCATGTGCTGAAGTGTTCATTTGTACTTATGCTTGTATGCTATACATTGCACTGTACGGTCGCTACTCTTGGCTATATTCTCCTAGATGGCTGGACAACAGCAGCAAAAAAGCAAGGGTGCCAAGGCACAGGCTTTCTTTGCTGCTTGTATTGCATGTGCTGAAGTGTTTATGCTTGTATGCTATACATTGCATAGATGGCTAGAATACAGCAGCAAAAAAGCAACACAGGCTTTTCTATGCTGCTTTTCCTGCATGTGATACTGTTCCACCGGCAGGTTCCACTGACCCCCATTGTGTGCAATGCACCCCTGTAGCACTTGGTCAGCCGGGGTCTCTACTAGAGGTGGCCAAAGGAACCACCTGTGAACCCTGTCCAGGGACAGGGACGGAGTTGCAGTTTCGGCTGATAGATTGTCATGGGATAGAGACTTTGCAGTCCAGACAGGCCATGGGCAATCTTGATTAATGCTCCCTGGCCACCCTCATTTGGAACATAATCAGAGCTCCGGGGGGGTCCCAGACATTCCAGGGTGAAGGCTCTGACACGGACGGCAGTCCCAGACAGCCTAAGCTAGCTCGCTGGGTGCGGCACTCGGCTTCATCACTGGTCAAGGTCCCAGCGGGAGGACTCTCTGTATGATGAGGCAGACGTAGCTGATCAGGGCTTTGGTCCTGACACCGCTCTCAATCCGGATACACCGGATGGTGACGCCATAGTGAATGATCTTATAGCGTCCATCAATGGAATGTTGGATATTGCTCCCTCAGCTCCCCCAGTGGAGGAGTCAGCTTTACAGCAGGAGAAATCCTTTTTCAGTATCTCATGCGTATATTGAGTACTTTTCTGGCCACGCTGACTTCAGAGAAGCAGTTCAGAAACACCACGCTTACCAGATAAGCGTTTTCTCCAAACGTATTAAGGATACACGTTATCCCTTCCCCCTGACGTGGTAAAGCGCTGGACCCAGGGTCCAAAGGTGGATCCCCCAATCTCCAGGCTTGCGGCTAGATCCATAGTTGCAGTGGAGATGGGACGTCACTTAAAGATGCCACTGACAGACAGATGGACCTCTGGTTGAAATCTGTCTGTGAAGCTATCAGCGTGTCGGTTGCTCCGGCATTCGCAGCCGTATGGGCACTCTAAGCTATTTCAGCTGGTCTTGCGCAGCTGGTCTTGAGCACATGTACATCTGTGCCGCAGGTGGTGTCCTTAACCTCGCAATGTCTGCATTGCGACTTACCCTAGTAATGCTGTCCTGGGGGGACAGTCGAGGTTTCGGTCCTTCCCAGGCTCGGGCAGGTCCCAATTGTCCTCGTCCAAAAGGGCTCAAAAGGCTCAGAGGGGCTCAAATTCCGGCCGGGCTCAATCACGCCCAAGGAAGGCTGCAGGAGGAACCGCTACCGAGGCGGTCTCCTCATGACTTCAGCTCTCTCTCTCCGCATCCGCGGTTGGTGGCAGACTCTCCCGCTTGGCGACATTTAGCTGCCGCAGGTCACAGACCGGTGGGTGAGAGACATTGTGTCTCACGTGTACAGGATAGAGCTCTGTTCTCGTCCTCCGGCTCGATTCTTCAGAACTTCCCCCCCCCCCCACCGAGCCGATGCTCTTCTGCAGGCAGAAGGAGTGGTAATCCCTGTTCCTCTTCAGGAACAAGACACGGTTTTTTCCTCCAATCTGATTGGGGTGCCAAAAAAGGGTGGCTCTTTCCGTTCTGTTCTGGACCTGCTCACCAAGCACGTGAAGGCCAGGCGGTTCCGGACGTAACCCTCCGCTCCGTCATTGCCTCAATGTCTCAAGGAGATTTCCTAGCATCAATAGATATCAGGATGCTTATCTCCACGTGCCGATTGCTCCAGAGCACCAGCGTTTGCTACGTTTCGTTATTGAAGACGAGCATCTTCAGTGCGTAGCCCTGCCCTTCGGTCTGGCGACAGCCCTACGGGTTTTCACCAAGTTCAGGGCAGCAGTGGGAGCAGTCCTGCACTCTCACGGTCATTCTGTGATCCTTACTGGGACGATCCACTTGTCAAGGCACCCTCTCAAGAGGCATGCCAACACAGCCTGAACGGGGCGCTGGAGACTCTCCAGAGTTTCGGGTGGATCATCAACTTTTCAAGGTTACATCGGGCACCGACCCAATCGCTGACATATCTGGGCATGGAGTTTCACACTCCCTCAGCGATAGTGAAGCTTCCGCTGGACAAGCAGCGTTCACTACAGACGGGGGTGCAGTCTCTCCTTCAAGGCCAGTCACACCCCTTAAGACGCCTCATGCAGAGGCAGTCACTTTCGCGCAGTTTCATCTGCGTCCACTTCATGGGACATGCTTTGCCAATGGGTTGGGGTGTCGACGTCCCTAGACAGGAACGTTTCCCTTCTCAGACGGTCAAGGACTCTCTTCAGAGGAGTCCATCCTTCAGATCAATGTTCTGGAAATCTGGGCAGTGTATCTTGCCCTGCAAGCCTTCCAGCAGTGGCTGGAAGGAAAACGGATCCGAATTCAGTCGGACAATTCCACAGCGGTGGCAGACGTCGCCCACCAAGGCGGAACACGCATCGCCAAGCCTACCAGGCAATCCGGCGGATTCTGACGTGGGTGGGGGACAGAGCATCCACCATATCCGCAGTTCACATCCCGGGCGTAGAACATTGGGAAGCAGACTTCCTCAGTCGCCTGGGCATGGACGCAGGGGAATGGCCTCTGCACCCAGAATGGTGTCAGGAAATCTGTAGCAGCTGGGGGATGCCGGACGTCGACCTAATGGCGTCTCGGCACAACAACAAGGTCCCGATTTTCATGGCGCGGTCTTACGAGCAGAGAGCTCTGGCGGCAGGCGCCCTAGTTCAGGATTGGTCGCAGTTCCAGCTACCCTATGTGTTTCCACCTCTGGCACTGTTGCCCAGAGTGCTACGCAAGCTCAGCTCCGCTTGCCGCCACGCCATCCTCGTCGTCCCAGACTGGCCGAGGAGGTCGTGGTTCCCGGATCTGTGGCATCTCACGGTCGGCCAACCGTGGGCACTCTCAGACCGGCCAGACTTACTGTCCCAAGGGCCGTTTTTTCCACTGAATTCTACGGCCCCGATCCTGACTGTATGGCCATCGAGTCCGAGATCCTAGCGTCTTCAGGATTATCTCAAGACGTCATTGCCACCAGGAGACGGGCTAGGAAGCCGACGTCTGCCAAGATCTACCACAAGACGTGGAAGTTATTCTTATCTTGGTGCTCTGCTTCGGGAGTGTCTCCCTGGCCATTTGCATTGTCTCCTTTTTCCTCCCTTCCTGCATCTGGATTGGGAAAAGGTTTGTCGCTCGGCTCCCTTATAGGACAAGTCGCAGCGCTGTCGGTATTCTTTCAGAAGCGCCTAGTACGACTTCCTCAGGTACGCACGTTCCTGCAGGGGGGTTATCACATTGTCCCTCCGTACAAGAGGCCGTTAGACCCATGGGATCTGCACAGGGTATTAATTGCTCTCCAGGAGCCGCCCTTCGAGCCTCTGAGGGATGTTTTCACTTTCTCGACTTTCACAGAAAGTGGCCTTTCTGGTAGCGGTCACGTCTCTTCGGAGAGTGTCCGAACTAGCAGCGCGGTCATCCAAAGCTCCCTTCCTGGTGTTCACCAAGATAAGGTAGTGCTGCGTCCGATCCCAGAGTTTCTCCCTAAGGTGGTATCCCCTTTTTATCACAATCAGGATATCTCCTTACCTTCCTTTTATCCATTTCATCGATATGTAATGGCTTTGCATTGTTGGATCTGGTGTAGAGCACCCAAAATCTACATTCCCGCACGGCGCCCCTGCGCCGCTCGGATGCACTCTTTGTCCTTGTCACTGGTCAGCGCAAGGGATCGCAGGCTGCAAAATCCACCCTGGCTCGATGGATCAAGGAACCAATTCTTGAAGCCTACCGTTCTGCGGGGCTTCCGGTTCCATCAGGGCTGAAGGCCCATTCTACCAGAGCCGTGGGTGCGTCCTGGGCATTACGACACCAGGCTACGGCTCAACAGGTGTGCCAGGCAGCTACCTGGTCGAGTCTGCACACTTTCACCAAACATTATCAGGTGCATACCTATGCTTCGGCGGACGCCAGCCTAGGTAGAAGAGTCCTGCAGGCGGCAGTTGCCTCCCCGTAGGGGAGGGCTGTCTTTGCAGCTCTAACATGAGGTATTTCTTTACCCACCCAGGGACAGCTTTTGGACGTCCCAATCGTCTGGGTCTCCCAATGGAGCGCCGAAGAAGAAGTGAATTTTGTTACTTACCGTAAATTCCTTTTCTTCTAGCTCCTATTGGGAGACCCAGCACCCGCCCTGTTGTCCTTCGGGATTTTTGGTTGTTTTTCGGGTACACATGTTGTTCATGTTGAATGGTTTTCAGTTCTCCGATGTTACTTCGGAGTGAATTTGTTTAAACCAGTTATTGGCTTTCTTCCTTCTTGCTTTTGCACTAAAACTGGTGAGCCAGTGATCCCACTGGGGGTGTATAGCCAGAAGGGGAGGGGCCTTACACTTTTTAGTGTAATGCTTTGTGTGGCCTCCGGAGGCAGTACTATACACCCAATCGTCTGGGTCTCCCAATAGGAGCTAGAAGAAAAGGAATTTACGGTAAGTAACAAAATTCCCTTCTTTGTTTACTTACCGTAAATTCCTTTTCTTCTAGCTCCTATTGGGAGACCCAGCACCCACCCCTGTGCCCTTCGGGCTGGTTGTTCTTTTGTGTACACATGTTGTTGATGTTGATTTGTTCTTTGGGTTCATGGTCTTCAGTTCTCCGAACATCCTTCGGATTGAATTTACCCTAGACCAATTTATAAGTTTTCTCCTTCCTGCTTTTGCACCAAAACTGAGGAGCCCGTGGTCCACGGGAGGGTGTATAGGCAGAGGGGAGGGGTTACACTTTTTTAAAAGTGTAATACTTTGTGTGGCCTCCAGAGCCAGAAGCTATACACCCAATTGTCTGGGTCTCCCAATAGGAGCTAGAAGAAAAGGAATTTACGGTAAGTAAACAAAATTCCCTTTCTTTGAGATAGGACAATAATGGTGCGGCATCGCCCTTACCTGGTTATATTTACAGTTCTGAATCCTTTAGACTGGGATAAAGGGAATCTGTCATCAGATTTGGAGACTATAAGCTGCGGCCACCACCAGTGGGCTCTTATATACAGCATTCTAGAATTCTGTATATAAGAGCCCAAGTTGTGCTGTATAACATAAAATAACACTTTTATAATACTCACAGATAGGGCGGTCCGGTTCGATGGGTGTCGCTGCTCTCCGGTGCCGCCTCTGCTGCGACTGCCGTCCTCCTTCTACCCAGCCCATTGTGAATGACGTGTCAGTCGTCATCGTCCACACTGTCCAGCATTGCAGTCCTGCACGGGTGCACTTTGATCTGCCCTTTTGAGGGCAGATCAAAGAACTGTAATACAGAGGCACGAGGAAAGGTTAAAGACCATCCGCGCATGCACCCTACAGTACTTTGATCTGCCCTGAGCAGGGCAGATCAAAGTTCACCTTTGCAGGACCGCAACGCCGGCCAGCATTGCAGACGCCACAGAGAGGAGGCGCCAGACCGGAGATCAGCGACACCCATCAGACTGGACCGGCCCCTAGCTGAGTATGATGCAAGTGGTTTTTATGTTATAGAGAGTGGCCTGGGCTCTTACATATATACAGCATTCTGATATAATGTAAGGGCTCATGGGCTGATGGTGGCCACAACTTAGTCGCTAAATCTGGTGACGGGTTCCCTTTAATAGAATTTCCCAGATAAATTGATGTCTTCCACAAAAAATTTAATTTTTATACTTACCATAAAATTATTTTCACTTTGAATGACACCAAATGTATAGGGACAAGGTAGGAAAAAAGTGTTTGCTCCAGTAGGCTATTGAATAAACTAGCAGGAGTGCAAAAATAATCTGTAACTATTAGTACCTAGGTACCAACCTCACCTGGGGACAAGAACAGGCCAAAATGCAACTTGAGACAGTGACCCTCCAAAAAGGAAACTTTTAAATGGAACCATGAACAGCAACAGATTAGGCTGTTGGCATAACCACATGTTGTACTTACCCGTCAGAAGCCTCTTTCACACGTCCGTGTCTAGTTAGGCTGTCTAGTTAGGCTGTCTAGTTAGGCTGTCTAGTTAGGCTGTCTAGTTAGGCTGTCTAGTTAGGCTGTCTAGTTAGGCTGTCTAGTTAGGCTGTCTAGTTAGGCTGTCTAGTTAGGGGCTGTCTAGTTAGGGGCTGTCTAGTTAGGGGCTGTCTAGTTAGGGGCTGTCTAGTTAGGGGCTGTCTAGTTAGGGGCTGTCTAGTTAGGGGCTGTCTAGTTAGGGGCTGTCTAGTTAGAGGCTGTCTAGTTAGAGGCTGTCTAGTGAGGCTGTCGTTCCAAAACCAGGAGTGGAACTTACTGAGAAGAACTATAATTGTAAGACTGACAGCTGTTCTGTGTTTTGGAGACACTCCTGGTTTTGGCATCCAAATACTGATGAAACACTGACATGTGAAAGAGGCCTAATGTAGATATATACAGCTAGTTTGAAGACACGTCCTGAGAAACCTGCGTGACTCCAAGTCAGGCTCTGTGTCATATAGTTGATCAGCTTTACCGACTGTATTTATTGAAATGGTGACTGAAGCAGGACAAAGTGCAGCTTGATGCTGAAAAAGTTACCCTGAAAGAGAAGGTCTTCTCATCCAATGGTGCACTGACAGACATGGCTTAGCATAGAGGCTGTGACTCTGGAGAGGCTGATGGCCTGAAAATTGACAATGGCAGGAGTGAGTCACTTTGTGATCTGTTCGTTATCAAGAGACTCTTGCAGTAGGTAGGGATTTCCCAAAGAGAGCCCTTTTACATTCATATCAAATAAGCTTGTATACACAGTCTGTACACTTTTGACACCCTGTGTTTTGTTTTTGGCAGCCACCTGCAATGTTCTGTGTCACTTTTGTCCATCCATTCAGTTCCTCTCTTGCTTTTTTAGACATTTTGAGAACTTTGACATAGTTGTCTTTCCAGTTGCTTTGCGGATCAGTTCCATATAAATTATACATCATGTAATGTAGTGAATTATTATCTAGAGTTTGGTGAGCAATTGATTACATATTGTGTGGTGTTGTGACTTAATTCCAGATTTGTGAATATTAGGATGAGCTCGCCTGTTGTCTTCTCAATTTGTAACCCTGCGTTCTATCTTGTAAGTCAACCTAATATTCTTTGCTTATTTCTTGTTTCTTTTCTAGATCATGTTGAGCTTGCAGCAAAGAGCACAGAAGCGGGCCAGCTACTTGTTACGGCTGGAAGAAATCAGCCCTTGTTTAGCTTCGATGACCAGCACGGAGATCGCCCTCCCAGGAGAAGTGTCTGATCGGGATACTATCACTATTCATAGTGTGGGCAGCTCCATCACCATCCTGCCTACTAAAACAAAGCCTAAGAAGTTTATATTCCTTGGCTCTGATGGGAAAAATTACCCTTATCTCTTTAAAGGTGAGTCTTTATTCTGACCTACATATTTTGCCTTCATATCGTTATTTGGTCTGCTGATCTCGCCTCTTTGTCTTGTTTCAGGTTTGGAGGATTTGCATCTTGACGAAAGGATCATGCAGTTTCTGTCCATTGTGAACACCATGTTTGCCACCATTAATGGTCAAGAGTCTCCTCACTTCCGTGCCCGTCATTACTCTGTCACACCCCTTGGCACCCGGTCGGGTCTTATACAGTGGGTAGATGGCGCCACGCCGCTATTTGGTCTCTATAAAAGATGGCAGCAGAGGGAGGCTGCATTACAAGCACAAAAGGTAGTTTATTGACTAGATCTCACACTAATCATTACTGAAGTTCCAGTTACAGGGTTATTAGGTGGCGATTATTACAAAATGTGCTGCCTTATGTCAGAAGAATTTTTCGCCATAAGACGTGAACCTACATTGCCTGGCAATCTCTTATCCTTTGCTCTGTGAGCGATATACACTCTTTCTATGCCTTTTGACCTCAAAATTAATAATTTGTTTTACGAGCGCTCGGGAAATCAATACAGCACACAGCTTAGTATGTGTACGCTGAGAATTCATTATTAGAACATATGAGCAGTTTATATAGGGTCACAAACAAAGGACAAGATACCTCTAAGACAAATAGGCACATAGTTTACATTTGGGAATATAGTATTCAAGTAGCCGACAACCCCTTTAGGACATTCATTTTCATCACTTAATACAGGGGCGTGTTTGGTGTATGTGTCATATCGGTTGGTTAATGTCTTACTGTCATTTTGTATAGATTAAATATTGTCTTGCTGTATTCCAGGCCCAAGATTCATACCAAACTCCCCAGAACCCGGCTATGGTTCCTCGTCCCAGCGAGCTCTATTACAGTAAAATCAGCCCCGCTCTAAAGGCGGTTGGATTGAGCCTGGATGTGTCCCGGCGAGACTGGCCTATTAATGTGATGAAGTCTGTGCTAGAAGAATTAATGGAATCGACCCCTCCAAACCTTCTGGCGAAAGAGCTGTGGTGCTCCTGCGCCACTCCTGATGAGTGGTGGAGAGTTACTCAGGTAGGAAGAGGAGTCCTGAATCTATTCTGTTTGGGGTGAAGTCTGAAATGTCATCCAGTGCTACAAATCTTGTGCATGCCTCTGATTTCATTAGACTAAGGCTGGGTTCACACATAGCGACAACGACGTCGCTGTTACGTCACCATTTTCTGTGACGTAACAGCGACCCTGTAAGTCACTGTTATGATCGCTGCTTAGCTGTCAAACACCGCGACGCAGCAGCGATCATAACGTCGCTACATGTGCAGGGAGCCGCGCACACTGCTTAGCGCTGGCTCCTTGCTCTCCTAGCTACATGTGCAGAGAGCAGGAGCCGGCACTGGCAGCGAGAGCGGCAGAGGCTGGTAACGAAGGTAAATATCGGGTAACCAGGGAAAGGGCTTCCCTTGGTTACCCGATGTTTACCCTGGTTACAGCTTACCGCAGCTGCCAGATGCCGTCTCCTGCTCCCTGCTCGCTTCATTTCGTTGCTCTCTCGCTGTCACACACAGCGATGTGTGCTGCACAGCGGGAGAGCGCCTTTGAAGAAAACGAACCAGGGCTGTGTGTAACGAGCAGCGATCTCACAGCAGGGGCCAGATCGCTGCTCAGTGTCACACACAGCGAGATCGCTAATGAGGTCACTGTTGCGTCACCAAAACCGTGACGTAGCAGCGATTTCGGTAGCGATCTCGCTATGTATGAAGCACCCCTAAGACAGACACTATGAAAATCAGTGCGAGTGAAAAGCGATAAAACATCGCATTCCACTCTGACCAATATTAGCCTATGTGACTCAGCGCACATGAAAGATTGTTTTCGCAGCCCTAATCTGACCGAGAAAACAATCGAAGCATGCTGCGGGTGTAATGCGATCATTGTTTCTCTTGCACCCATTCAAGTCTATGGGGCGAGAGAACAATCACACTGCACTCGCAGTACACCGGTGTACCGTGTGTGCAGGGCGAGATTGGCAATAGCCGGCAACGGAGGAGAGAGAGAGATAAATCCCTCCCCTCTGCAGCGCTGGTCCTCCCCTCCGCAGCACTGGCCCACCCCTCCTCAGTGCCGGCCCATCCCCCCCGCAGCCGAGGTCCGATCGGACCTCAGTCGCAGGGACACGCGCATGACACTCGGCTCTGCTGTACTGCTAGCGTGAGCCGAGTGTCATGCGAGGATCGCAGTAGTCCCCCATGTGGCCCCAGCCTAATTGTTTTCCACCAGTGGCTTCACCATTGGGAAAATGTATTGCGTTTCTCACAAGAATATTGTAATATTAGAAACCATTACTTTTAATCTTTAATTCTTCTTTTTTTTTTTCCTTTTTTTAGTCCTACGCCAGATCAACTGCTGTAATGTCAATGGTTGGTTACATCATCGGTCTTGGTGACAGACACCTGGATAATGTGCTCATTGATATGACCAGTGGAGAGGTGGTGCACATTGACTACAATGTTTGCTTTGAGAAAGGTGAGCAGTGTATTTCCACTTTTTTATAGGTCGTATTTGTAACTTAACATAGTTAGCAATATGTGCCACATTCAATTCTGTAGGAAAAAGCCTCCGTGTTCCTGAGAAAGTCCCTTTCCGGATGACCCAGAACATTCAGAGTGCGCTGGGAGTAACTGGAGTGGAGGGAGTCTTCAGACTGTCGTGTGAACAGGTAACAAATGCATATGATGTATTTTAGATGCTTAGGTTCTCACTGAGTTTACCCAAGGAAGACTTCAGGAGAAGTTAATATCTTTTGCTCTCTGATGTGTCTTTTTTTTTGGGGGGGTTTTTCATTCGGCTGCGTTTTTATTTTTGAAAATAGATTATATTACTATCTTCCAAGTGAAGTCGCGTGAAGAGTGGACTGGTCACTTCTTTAAAGGGAACCTGTCATCAGATTTGGCGACTATAAGCTGTTGCCACCACCAGTAAGCTCTTATATACAGCATTCTAACATACTGTATATACGAGCCTAGGCCACTATGTAGAACATAAAAATCACTTTAGGTAAGTACTATAAATGGTCGGTGTGGTGCAGATGGGTGTCTCCGTTCTCCGGGTGTGGCACCTCCTGTTTCGGCCATCTTTGTCCTCCTTCTGAAACTTGGGTGCCTGATGTATCCTACGTCATGCACACTGGCGGGCATTAAGGTCCCGCTCATGCGCACTACAATACTTTTGATCTGCCATTCTCAGGGCAGATCAAAGTGCGCCTGCGTAGAACCTCAATGCTGGCTAGTGTGGATGACGTAGGACACGTCATGCACCGTGGCTTCAAAAGAATGAGGACAAAGATGGCCGAAAGAGGAGGCGCCGTACCCGGAGAACAGACACCCATCTGCACCGCACCGACCATTTAGGTAAGTATTATAAAGTGATTTTTTTACGCTCTACACAGCGGCCTGGGCTCTTATATACAGTATGTTAGAATGCTATATATAATAACCCCGTTGGTGGTGGCCGCAGCTTATAGGCTCCAAATCTGGTGACTTGTTCCCTTTAAGCCACTTCACGGCTTTTGAAGCCTGAAGCATTTAAAAGAAGCTAGAAAAGACTGAACGTATGCACAATAAGTCGTTCACACTGCACTGTATATGTTCATTCTTTTTAGCATCTTTTAAGTGCTTTTTCAGGAGCAATTAAGACCTCATCAGGTGGATATCTGGAGTGCCCCACTGCTGACAAATCTGTAGGAAGATATCCATGTGAAGAGACCACCTTTCCACAGCCCTTTTTGGCTTGGGAAATCCGATGCCTAGTTGTTTGTTGTGGGTATGTAGACCACTGAGATTGCTGGAAATCTGCATTCTGCCAAGATAATCATCTGAGAGAGATGTCTTGGCTAGACAACTTTGCGTTCCGCACTTTTGGTTGATGTAATGCCACGCTGGTAGCCTTGTCGAAATGAATCCAGCTGGGTAGAACTTATTGCTAATGGAGAAGGGACAGACAAATGACCCTGAGCTTCAGGATCGTGAAGGCTTTGCAATTCAAATAGTGCCTTGGAAGACCATTTCCCACAGAGAACACTAGCATTATCATAATCAGCCAATAATCGGGGGAAAAAAGAGCGGTCAAGACTAATGAAGGAGGAGTACCACCATCAAGTCAGGGATAGCCTCGCACAGGAAGAGAAGGACTGAATGATCCAGTAAGGGTACTTTCACACCTCCGGTTTTTCTTCTGCGGCACAATCCGGCACTTTGCAGGAAAATCGCAACCGTTTTTTTTTGCTGCCGGTTGCGATTTTCCTGCATAGACTTTAATTAGTGCCGCATTGTGCCGCATGGCCTTGCGTTCCATCCGGTTTTTGCCGCATGCAGCAGATTTAGCCGATGCGGCGGTCGGATGGAACGTTGCCTGGCACGTTTTTTCGTGCGGCAAAAAAAACCGCATCGCGGCGCATCTCTCAATGCATGCCTATGGCGGCCGGATGCGGCGCGATGCGGCAAATACCGCATTCGGCCGCCGCATGCGGTTTTTGCCACTGCGCATGCTCAGTAGCATGCCGCAAGCGGCAAAAACCGGGCGGGCCGCATGGGAAAAACTTATGCAAAGGATGCGGTGTTTTCACCACATCCGTTGCATAGCTTGCACAGCCGGATTGAGCCGCAGGGCTCAAGCCGGATGTGTGAAAGTAGCCTAAGAAGACACCTGTCTGTTGTGAATACATATTCCAGTTTAGGGCTCTATCTTGTGGTCAGTGCTGGCGGTGCAGTTGATTTGTGGAATGGAAGCCACACACCTGTGGAGGACTGGTAATCAGGCATTTCTGATTGGACTATATGAGCAGTTTCCTCCTGTTACTTGCCGATGCTCAATGGATATCCTGTGTGTTACGTACTTTCTGAAATCAAGCCTGCTCACTACCAGAACTCCTCTCAGATAAGTGGTATTGTGCTTCTGCTTATTGTTTCCACTTTCTTGTTGTTTTTTCTGCTTTGATACTAATGCTTGATTCCTATTTTGTCTGTGTGGAGTTTTGGTGGAATGGGATCATTCCCTGCTGGGAGTGTCTGTATACTTAGCTCCATGATTCTGCAATGTGTTTGTCATGCTTGGTATTAATTCAGTCCGTCATCTATATTAGTGTTTTTGGATCCCAGTAACATCTGAGTGCTGATACAGTGGGGAAGAGGTCGTGTGGCCTCAAGGTTTGTCCATATCAGTCGTGCTTGTAATTATTAGGGTTTTTACAGCTGCAGACAGTTGCTCTTTCCTATCCTTTCCTATAAAGATAGTTTGGGCCTCACCTTTGCTGAATCTGTTTTTTCTAGCTTTGTATTGCGTTTTCCTATATCACCGTAGTCTTTACATGTGGGAGGCTATCTATATCTTTGGGGATTGCTCTGAGGCAGATTAGCTTTCTTATATCTCTATCTGTAAGGATATTTAGTTCTCCGGCTGTGTCGAGACGACTAGGTCATCGTAGGCTTGTCTCACCGCTACTTCTAGTTGCGTGTCAGGATTAGGTCTGCAGTCCTTTTACGTTCCAGCCACTCTGTTACCTTTTGGGTTTCCGCATTTTTTGATCCTCCTCGGTCCCTGAATCATAACACCTGTCCTAATGAGAGAAGAGAGCATGCTGAAGGGTCTTGGTGCGGAACTGAGCAAAGAGCATTGCCCCCATGGCCGCCACCATCTGGCCCAGGATGTTAATGCAAAAACAAAGGAGGGATGATTGAGGGAATGGATTGCGAGTTAAAGAGCAGTGATTTTGTCTTTTTGAACTTTAAACTTTTTCCTGGACCTGTCAAACACAATCTCTAGAAAAACGAGACTTTAAGCGGGAATCAGAAAGTGGCACCGAGCAGCAATATGCCCAGAGGAGGGGTCAGCAGATCGATGCAGGGAGGGCCTGTGTCTGCCTCCTGTGTGACACTAAGCAGTGTGCACCCAGGGTTCCTGTGTCCCCATGAAACGACAGAGAAATAACCTTTTTATTTCTTGTGTACATGTTAAATCTATATATTAAAAAAAGTTTGGCAAGGTAGAGTGTCAGCACTTTATACATTTTTACGGAGTGTCAGAATTTCAAGACCCAATTCCTACACTAACGGATGAGAATTGGTGGAAGTCCTCTCGATTCCCGTACACTTGTCTCTACAAAAGCAAAGAAAATTATTCAACCATGTGGTGTTGATCCGAGTTACTGAACTCCTCCCAGAGCACAAATTGTGCAGAATGTCATACGATTGCTGTCATCAGTATCATACTCCCTGTGCTGGTTTCTGGCATGTTCTATGTGGCTTTTCTGAGATGTAAAGATTTTGGTCTGAAGTTGAGTACATTTTGAGGTAATGGAGGCACCTAGAGGTTGAGCGGTTTGGAATCATAGATTAAGAATTACGGTCTCGCCCAGATAGGCTTTTCCTGAGAGGAGCGCTGTTGCTTGGATGGGAAACTTATCCTAATATGTAGCAGGTAAATAATAAGAATATTAGCAAATACCTACAATTAGAAATATAGCAAGAAAAAGAGGAAAAAGAGGCGATCAAACAGTCCATTAGTGTGCAAAATTTATTTTATCAGGTGCAGGTAAAAAACACCATAAAAACAAAATTCAAACTGGGCAAATCCACCTATAATTATTAATGAACAATCATCGGCTTTCCAAAATATTGTAACATATAAAGTATGACAAAGACCAGTTGTCCAAATAGTATTATGCAGCCTCCAACCTTTATACCAGATACCTAATGATATACTTTAATCAAATATACTATGCCATGATATTAATACATCCTGCAATATTGTATGAGTATAAAATCGTATCTGTACATAAGTTGTATCATAGTAGGCTGCAGACGTTGCTGAAATCAGCAGCACAGTCAGCAGACATAGGAGAACCGCACATTTGTTAGAATTAGGTTCAGCGCTAAAATAAAGACACTGCTGCCGGACACATGCTAGGGGATCAAAACAGGTGGTTGCATCAATCCAACATCCACTATAGTCATAACGGTTTGCAATTACCAGCATAACCCACTATTTAATATTTTGACATTATAAAAATCAAGGATTGAATACAACCACCTTATAAATCCAGTATGTTATATTAGGACATAAGAAAACCCAATAATATATACATCTCTGCAATATAATTGACACAGCACCACGGGCTAAGTTTTTCAGTTATAGCTGCATAGAATTGTGGATTAAAGGTTGTAGTTTTCCTCCAGCTGTCATTGATCACTCTGCTAGTAGGGAAACTATTGTGTTCCTAATATACAATATGAAGAAGGTGCCGATGTTGTTAGAGAATCAGTGTTAGCCCACAATTATAGCAGATGTTTAAGATTACTGAACTGTGAATTTATCTCCTGGATATGTGTGAAGGGTTTAAATCAGGTGGCTACACCAACCCGACAATTGTATTTAACCCCACAGGAGGGTTAGCTAGGGACATGCATCCATTATTATGTGTAGAGATTATGTGATTCAAGGGTTAATGAGAGTCCTATAAGTCTGATGTTATCATGTTGTAAAATCAGGTTTCCAATTGTATGGAGTGACGCAATTATCCAGTCCAGTAACAGGGCATTGTTTAGCAGTCACAGCAGAGGAATTAAGCTGACCCGTAAAACATTGCAGGTCCCTGCATATATCCAGCAACAACACTATCGCAGCCCAGCACTCCACGGCATCATTAAGCAGTCACAGCAGAGAAAGAATCACGCTGACTCAAACATTGCAGATAACAATCTGGTCAGGCTGACAGTGATCGCATTAACATTATAGGGAAATCAATGATATTATTACCTGATATATTAAAGATATAATAGTGGATAATACCCAGCAAAAAACAAGACGCCCTACACGTGTTTCGGCAACACACCTTCGTCCAGGGGCAGTATAAAGGCGGTAAACGTCAGTATTTAAATGTATGTCCACCAATCGGCGTGCTATGACCAGGTAGATGACGCATGCGTTGCCATAGCAATCCTCATCAACAAACGGCCGCCACGTCAGGACTCAGGGTGAGCCGACCACATGATGTGATCAGCACTCTCCGAAGCCATAAAGACACGGGAGCCGGAGGGCGAGGAGGAAAGATAGCAAGCATGCGTACAAATCATATGCACATAGATAACAGGGCATGCAATTCATCTGGGGGCCAAAAGTGGATATAATAGTGGAAACAAATATAGAATCACCGGAATTTTCAATCCAATGGTGTAACAATATCACCAAAAAAGAGACATATATATATATATATATCAGGATGTAATACATCTATAACATCATCATAGCAGCTAATTCCAGCAGATACTACCTATACAAAAAATTGAATAATAAGATTATACAATAAAATACACATTAGCACAGCATACCGTAGACAAGTAAATTATATAGGTTACATGTAAATAGATAACCATAAATGCACACATACATATACATATACATACACATACACATGCACATACACACACACACATATATATATATATATATATATATATATACATATATACACACATACATATATATATATACATACACATATACATACATACATACATACATACATACACACATACATACATACAACATAATCATATTAATTCATGTTGCTTAGGAATTCCAGTTATATCCATCTATTGATTCCATCCGTATATTCGATATAGCCCCATATCAATGATGTCAAAGGGTCATTATCAACGTTAACTGTAGTTTAGCCGCCTAAAATAACAAAATAAAACCAGTTAAAAGAAAGTACCACCAAAGTAACCTAAAAACACCAATTCTGCAGATAAGGAACAAAACTCATATTTTCATTGAGACCAGATGGATACATAGTAGAAAGTGTCCATATCCATCTGGTCTCAAGTTGAGCAAGGCGTTTACTGAGATTGCCACCCCTGATCCCCAGATCAATTGCATCAATACCCCTCACCTTCAGCAATGTCCCATCTGCATTGTGGCACTGCAAAAAATGCCGGGGAATTGTTTTTAATTTCAATACATCATCCTCTCCGGGGGCCGCCGTAATCCCCAATACATGCTCTCTGACTCTAATTTTTAATTTCCTGGTGGTAAGCCCAATATATATTTTAGGGCATGGGCATGTAGCATAGTATATCACTGCTCTAGTGTTGCAATTAATAGATTTCTTGATCTTAAATAATTTTTTGCCACTAGAGTCAGTGAAATCCTGACAAGTCAACATATTAGGGCAGGCGACGCAGGAGCCACAGGGGGAGCACCCACTTTGGTTGTTTCTTGTTAAGGGGAGATTCCAAAGAGTTTTCTGTCCACTGACATTGTAATGGCTATGGACCAAAAGGTCCTTGAGATTCTTGCAGCGGCGGAAGGTAATTTTAGGTTTAGTGGGTAAGATTTTGGCAAAAATCGGATCGGCCTGAAGAATTGGCCATGCTTGTTCTAGACATCTCCGAATGGGTCCAGCTTCTGCATTATAGTTAGTAATAAATCTTACTACCTCCTTGGTTGGTATATCTCCATCATTCTTAACTTTGTTTTTGGGGTACAGTAAGGATTCTCTATTGGAATACTTAGCCCGATGATACGCCTTTTTTAAGACTCTCCCACTGTAGCCCCGTTTTTTGAATCTCGACATAAGGTCTTTACTTTGTAGCTCAAAATCCCTGTCAGTGGAACAAATACGTCTAAGACGCAAAAACTGACCAGTAGGTATCCCATTGATCATAAATTTAGGGTGGGAGGAGGTGGCATGCAACAAAGCATTGGTGGCCGATGGTTTTCTATATAAGTCAGTCTGTATCATATCCTGCTCGTCTCTCCTCAACGTCACATCTAGAAAATCAACATTTTGTGTTGACCACTGGTATGTGATCTTGATGTTAGACTCATTCTGATTTAAAGAACTCATAAATAAACGGAGATCTTCTTCCGTTCCCTGCCAGATCAGGAAAATGTCGTCGATGTACCGCGCCCAAAAAAGGACGCGGTCCATCGACGAATGCTGATCTGACAGGAACAGGTCCCTCTCCCACAGCCCCAGGAATAAATTAGCATACGAGGGCGCATAAGATGCGCCCATCGCTGTGCCCTGGAGCTGTAGGTAGAAGGACCCCTTAAAAGTAAAAAAATTGTGAGTCAAAGCAAATTCCAGAAGCGACATCAAGAATCGACGAGCAGGAACAGACATATTGGATGAATTCAGGAAGAATTCTGTAGCACGTAAACCATCATGGTGCCGGATGTTGGTGTACAGAGATTCCACATCTCCGGTCACCATGATGGTATCCTTCCCTAAGTGAAGTCCATCCACTTTTCGAAGAAGGTCCCCGGTATCTTTCAGAAATGATGGCAGACACTCCACCAAAGGCTGAAGATTATAGTCCAACCATCTATTAACATTTTGTAAATAGTTGCCACAGCCCGATATAATCGGGCGGCCAGGTGGTGTGGTCATGTTTTTATGTAATTTAGGCAACATATAAAATGTTGAGATACAGGGTTCTTTCACCATCAATGCAGTTGCTAAATCTCTGGTGACAATGTTGTTCTCTACGCCCACCTCGATGATATCCAGAAGTTGTTTATTGAAGCTGGATAATGGGTTATATGTAAGTTTTTTATAACATATATTATTTAATAGCTGAGAAAAAGCCTCCTTCTCATACATCGAGGTGGGCCAGAGAACAACATTGCCACCCTTATACGCTGGCTTTATGATGATTTCAGGAAGTTGTTGTAATTCCCCAAGGCGTTCACGTTCGTCTCTGGATAAATTATCCTGTTTCAGATGTTTTGAAATCTTATGGAATGCATTAGAGACAACCTGCACGAAAAGGTCTACATGGGCCGATGACGATAATGGTGGGAATTTGCATGATCTAGGTACAATCCATGCTGGAATCTTACCTGCCTCCCCTGATGAGTGTTCGGCAGAAAGTTCCTCCAAAATTTTTAAAGCTTCCTGTTCTTTCTCTGATGGAAAAAGAGATTGAATAGTTTCATCATAGAAATACTTTTTGAAAATTAAAGAGCGTGCAAAAATATGGAGCTCCTTAACAGCCGTAAACTCATCAAATTTCATAGTAGGGGAAAACGACAGGCCCCTAGCAAGTAAGGATAAATCAGAGGTTGAGAGATCATAGGTACTGAGGTTAATTACCTTAGTTCTATCAGTCTCGTCACCATTATGTTGGTATCTCCTGTAAGTACGACCCTGGAAATTCCCACCACTGAAGTTTCGTGTGCCAGACCGTGTAATCATCGTTGAATGTTGGCCATCCGAGGAATCACTGAAGGAGGTTATTGATGAGGATGAAGGTAACTCCTCATTAAGTTGTGGGCTATTAGACATTTTCTTCCAGAAATACATCTTTTTCTCGGCATGATCTTTTTGGTCTCTTTTTAATTTTTTAATTTGTATCTCATTAATTTTACGGACCAAAGTGTCCAATTTTTGCCCCAGAGTGGTTTCATATTCCTTGAGCTTATCCTCCGGACATGAAGATTTGAATTGTGCTTGTTGGACATCAAGATTTTTATCAATTCTTTCAATAGATCCAGTATTCAAATCAATAAGCAGTTTCATTAGCGTCAGTGAGCATGTATTACACGTCTCCTCCCAATGAGATATAAATGTGTCATCATCAACTGGAAAACTCGGAGTCACGCGTATTCGCAATCCCCTAGGTATTAATTGAAGGGATACATATTTTTCCAAAAGTACCCGATTCCACCATAATTTGGTGCGTCTCAGTAATCCTTTTTGTATGTCAAAAAACATTTTGTCTAAGTCTTGGTCCTTTTTTGGGCGCGGTACATCGACGACATTTTCCTGATCTGGCAGGGAACGGAAGAAGATCTCCATTTATTTATGAGTTCTTTAAATCAGAATGAGTCTAACATCAAGATCACATACCAGTGGTCAACACAAAATGTTGATTTTCTAGATGTGACGTTGAGGAGAGACGAGCAGGATATGATACAGACTGACTTATATAGAAAACCATCGGCCACCAATGCTTTGTTGCATGCCACCTCCTCCCACCCTAAATTTATGATCAATGGGATACCTACTGGTCAGTTTTTGCGTCTTAGACGTATTTGTTCCACTGACAGGGATTTTGAGCTACAAAGTAAAGACCTTATGTCGAGATTCAAAAAACGGGGCTACAGTGGGAGAGTCTTAAAAAAGGCGTATCATCGGGCTAAGTATTCCAATAGAGAATCCTTACTGTACCCCAAAAACAAAGTTAAGAATGATGGAGATATACCAACCAAGGAGGTAGTAAGATTTATTACTAACTATAATGCAGAAGCTGGACCCATTCGGAGATGTCTAGAACAAGCATGGCCAATTCTTCAGGCCGATCCGATTTTTGCCAAAATCTTACCCACTAAACCTAAAATTACCTTCCGCCGCTCCAAGAATCTCAAGGACCTTTTGGTCCATAGCCATTACAATGTCAGTGGACAGAAAACTCTTTGGAATCTCCCCTTAACAAGAAACAACCAAAGTGGGTGCTCCCCCTGTGGCTCCTGCGTCGCCTGCCCTAATATGTTGACTTGTCAGGATTTCACTGACTCTAGTGGCAAAAAATTATTTAAGATCAAGAAATCTATTAATTGCAACACTAGAGCAGTGATATACTATGCTACATGCCCATGCCCTAAAATATATATTGGGCTTACCACCAGGAAATTAAAAATTAGAGTCAGAGAGCATGTATTGGGGATTACGGCGGCCCCCGGAGAGGATGATGTATTGAAATTAAAAACAATTCCCCGGCATTTTTTGCAGTGCCACAATGCAGATGGGACATTGCTGAAGGTGAGGGGTATTGATGCAATTGATCTGGGGATCAGGGGTGGCAATCTCAGTAAACGCCTTGCTCAACTTGAGACCAGATGGATATGGACACTTTCTACTATGTATCCATCTGGTCTCAATGAAAATATGAGTTTTGTTCCTTATCTGCAGAATTGGTGTTTTTAGGTTACTTTGGTGGTACTTTCTTTTAACTGGTTTTATTTTGTTATTTTAGGCGGCTAAACTACAGTTAACGTTGATAATGACCCTTTGACATCATTGATATGGGGCTATATCGAATATACGGATGGAATCAATAGATGGATATTACTGGAATTCCTAAGCAACATGAATTAATATGATTATGTTGTATGTATGTATGTGTGTATGTATGTATGTATATGTGTATGTATATATATATATGTATGTGTGTATATATGTGTATATATATATATATATATATATATATATATATATATATATATATATATAATATATATGTGTGTGTGTGTATGTGCATGTGTATGTGTATGTATATGTATATGTATGTGTGCATTTATGGTTATCTATTTACATGTAACCTATATAATTTACTTGTCTACGGTATGCTGTGCTAATGTGTATTTTATTGTATAATCTTATTATTCAATTTTTTGTATAGGTAGTATCTGCTGGAATTAGCTGCTATGATGATGTTATAGATGTATTACATCCTGATATATATATATATATATATATATATGTCTCTTTTTTGGTGATATTGTTACACCATTGGATTGAAAATTCCGGTGATTCTATATTTGTTTCCACTATTATATCCACTTTTGGCCCCCAGATGAATTGCATGCCCTGTTATCTATGTGCATATGATTTGTACGCATGCTTGCTATTTTTCCTCCTCGCCCTCCGGCTCCCGTGTCTTTATGGCTTCGGAGAGTGCTGATCACATCATGTGGTCGGCTCACCCTGAGTCCTGACGTGGCGGCCGTTTGTTGATGAGGATTGCTATGGCAACGCATGCGTCATCTACCTGGTCATAGCACGCCGATTGGTGGACATACATTTAAATACTGACGTTTACCGCCTTTATACTGCCCCTGGACGAAGGTGTGTTGCCGAAACACGTGTAGGGCGTCTTGTTTTTTGCTGGGTATTATCCACTATTATATCTTTAATATATCAGGTAATAATATCATTGATTTCCCTATAATGTTAATGCGATCACTGTCAGCCTGACCAGATTGTTATCTGCAATGTTTGAGTCAGCGTGATTCTTTCTCTGCTGTGACTGCTTAATGATGCAGTGGAGTGCTGGGCTGCGATAGTGTTTTCTTCGGCGCTCTATTGGGAGACCCAGACGATTGGGTGTATAGCACTGCCTCCGGAGGCCACACAAAGCAATTACACTAAAAAGTGTAAGGCCCCTCCCCTTCTGGCTATACACCCCCAGTGGGATCACTGGCTCACCAGTTTTCTGCTTTGTGCGAAGGAGGTCAGACATCCACGCATAGCTCCACTGTTTGTAGTCAGCAGTAGCTGCTGGCTCTATCGGATGGAAGAAAAGAGGGCCCATATAGGGCCCCCAGCATGCTCCCTTCTCACCCGCGGTTGGTGCATGTAAGGTTGAGGTACCTATTGCTGGTACGGAGGCTGGAGCCCACATGCTGTTTTCCTTCCACATCCCCTTAGGGCTCTGTGGAAGTGGGATCTTGCCGGCCCCCAAGCCCTGGGGCCGGGCTCCATCCACAGACCCATAGAACCTGCTGGATTGGGAGCGGGAGTGCCGTTCAGGGACAAGGCCCTGCAACTTTCAGGTACTCTGTGTCCCCGGCAGGCACGGACACTCTCAGGGCCTGCTGAGCGTTGTAGTGCGCCGGGGACAGTGGCGCTGTACGCTGGGGGTTAGGTCACTGCAGCTTTGCTGAGTGACGTTGTGTATTGGGAACTACTGCGCCGACCGCTCCTGGAGCGGCGGCGCAGCTGCGACTTATGGTGCGCCGGGGGCTTTGCGCCGACCGCGCTTTTACGGCGGCGGCGCTTCTAACTTTAGCCCCCGGCTTCTGCGGCCTAGCGCCGCTTCGTTCCCGCCCCCACCCTGTCAATCAGGGTAGGGGAGAGACGCTGCTCAATAGGCAGCGCCGAGGGCTGGAGCTTTATTTACATGCTCCAGCCCTCTCACTAGGCACAAGGGGAAGCAGACTTCCCGCTCTTCGTCGGTGTACGCCCACGGCCCGCCCCCCCTCTCCACAAGGACGCCGGCAGCCATTACACATGCGATCTGGCTGGGGAGAGGCAGCAGGCTCTGGGAGACCCAGACTAGAGGGATTTCTGGCGACCACACACCGCTCCTAAGCGGGCGGTAAGCTGCACAGTAGTGCTGGCCCCACTAGTGCCTCAGTGATATATAGTGTACTTTTGTCTTGGTACCATATATATATATAGATATATAGTTGCACTGTAGGTCGCTTCTTGCTGGACACCCTGTACTGCTCTGAGGAGGCAGCAACATGTCATCCGCAAAACGCAAGGCTGCCAAGGCACGGGCTGTGTGCACTGTTTGTATTGCATGTGGGGCTGATCTACCGGCAGGCTCCAATGATTCACATTGTGTGCAATGTTCAGTCCCAGTGGCACTTCGTCAGCCAGAGCCTATTGTGGTGGTAGCCCAGGCAGCGACGCCTGTGAACCCTGCCCCGGTGACGGGGACAGACTTTGCAGTGTTTGCTGATAAAATGTCTGAGGCTATGACAAAAATCACAGGCCAGGCCAGTTCCTCAGACCATGGACACTGCTGTGGCTATGCTCTCTGGTCCCCCTCAGTTGGAACTAATCCGTACTTCAAGGGGGTCTCAAGCATCACAAGCTGAAGTCTCTGACTCAGATGACAGTCCCAGGCAGCCTAAGCGAGCTCGCTGGGAAAGACCCTCCACGTCACACTGCTCAGGGTCTCAGCAAGAAGAATCTCTCTGTGATGAGACTGAAGAAGGTGATCAGGATTCTAATCCTGAGGCCCCTCTCAATCTGGATGCCCCTGAGGGTGACGCCATGGTTAATGACCTGATATCGGCAATTAATAGACTGTTGGATATTTCTCCCCCAGCCCCTTCTGCAGAGGAGGCAGCTGCACAGCAGGAGAAGTTCCATTTCCTGTATCCCAAGCGTAAATTAAGTGCTTTTTTGGACCACTCTGACTTCAGAGAATCAATCCAGAAGCACGACGCTCATCCAGACAAGCGTTTCTCTAAACGTTCTAAGGATACCCGTTATCCTTTTCCCTCTGAAGTAGCCAAACGCTGGACCCAGTGCCCAAAGGTGGATCCCCCAATTTCCAAGCTTGCGGCTAGATCTATAGTCGCAGTAGAGGATGGCGCTTCACTTAAAGATGCCAACGACAGACAAATGGACCTTTGGTTGAAATCTGTCTATGAAGCTATCGGCGCGTCGTTTGCTCCAGCATTCGCGGCCGTGTGGGCACTCCAAGCTATTTCAGTTGGTTTAGCACAGGTGGATGCTATCATACATCCAGCAGTGCCCCAGGTGGCGTCCCTAACTTCGCAAATGTCTGCGTTTGCGACCTATGCTATCAATGCTGTCCTAGAATCTACGAGCCGTACCTCTATGGCGGCCGCCAATTCTGTGGTTTTGCGCAGAGCCTTATGGTTAAAGGACTGGAAAGCAGATGCCGGTTCCAAAAAATGCTTAACCAGCTTGCCATTATCTAGAGACAGACTGTTTGGTGAGCCATTGGCTGAAATCATAAAACAGTCCAAGGGTAAGGACTCTTCCTTGCCACAGCCCAGAGCAAGTAAACCTCAACAGAAAAAGTGGCAGTCGAGGTTTCGGTCCTTTCGAGGCTCGGGCAAGCCCCAATTCTCCTCGTCCAAAGGGACTCAGAAAGGACAAGGGAGCTCAGATTCCTGGCGGGCTCACTCACGCCCCAGGAAAGCAAATGGAGGAACCGCTTCCAAGGCGGCTACCTCATGACTTTCGGCCTCCTCCCTCCGCATCCTCGGTCGGTGGCAGGCTCTCCCGCTTTTGCGACATTTGGCTGTCACAGGTCAAAGACCGGTGGGTAACAGACATTTTGTCTCGCGGGTACAGAATCGAGTTCAGTTCTCGGCCTCCACTTCGGTTCTTCAGAACCTCCCCCTACCCCAACCGAGCAGATGCCCTGCTGCAGGCGGTGGACTCTCTAAGAGCAGAAGGAGTCGTGATCCCTGTCCCCCCTCTGGAACGGGGGCGAGGATTTTACTCCAATCTCTTTGTGGTTCCAAAAAAGGACGGCTCCTTCCGTCCTGTTCTGGACCTAAACCTGCTCAACAAGCATGTGAACGCCAGGCGGTTCCGGATGGAATCCCTCCGCTCAGTCATTGCCTCAATGTCCCAAGGAGATTTCCTAGCATCAATAGACATCAAAGATGCTTCTCTCCACGTGCCGATTGCTACGGAGCACCAACGCTTTCTGCGCTTCGTGATAGGAGACGAACATCTTCAGTTCGTGGCTCTGCCATTTGGTCTGGCGACAGCCCCCCGGGTGTTCACCAAGATCATGGCAGCAGTGGTAGCAGTCTTGCACTCTCACGGACACTCTGTGATCCCTTACTTGGACGATCTACTGGTCAAGGCACCCTCTCAGGAGGCATGCCAACTCAGCCTGAGTTTTGCACTGGAGACTCTCCAGGCGTTCGGGTGGATCATCAACTTCCCAAAGTCAAATCTGTCACCGACCCAATCACTAACGTATCTTGGCATGGAGTTTCATACTCTCTCAGCGATAGTGAAGCTTCCGCTGGACAAGCAGCGGTCACTACAGACAGGGGTGCAGGCTCTCCTTCAAAGTCAGTCGCACTCCTTAAGACGCCTCATGCACTTCCTCGGGAAGATGGTGGCGGCAATAGAGGCGGTTCCGTTTGCGCAGTTCCATCTGCGTCCACTTCAATGGGACATTCTTCGCCAATGGGACGGGAGGTCGACATCCCTGGACAGGAAAGTCTCTCTTTCACAAACGGCCAAGGACTCTCTGCAGTGGTGGCTCCTGTCCACCTCATTATCACAGGGAAGATCCTTCCTACCACCGTCCTGGGCGGTGGTCACGACAGACGCGAGTCTGTCAGGGTGGGGAGCAGTGTTTCTCCACCACAGGGCTCAGGGTACGTGGACTCAGCAGGAGTCCAGCCTTCAGATCAATGTTCTGGAAATCAGAGCAGTGTATCTTGCCCTTCTAGCCTTCCAGCAGTGGCTGGAAGGGAAGCAGATCCGAATTCAATCGGACAACTCCACAGCGGTGGCATACATCAATCACCAAGGGGGGACTCGCAGTCGGCAAGCCTTCCAGGAAGTCCGGCGCATTATGATGTGGGTGGAAGCCACGGCCTCCACCATATCCGCAGTTCACATCCCGGGCGTAGAAAACTGGGAAGCAGACTTCCTCAGTCGCCAGGGCATGGACGCAGGGGAATGGTCCCTTCACCCGGACGTGTTTCAGGAAATCTGTCGCCGATGGGGAAGGCCGGATGTCGACCTCATGGCGTCCCGGCACAACAACAAGGTCCCAACCTTCATGGCACGGTCTCGCGATCAAAGAGCCCTAGCAGCAGACGCCCTAGTGCAAGATTGGTCGCAGTTCCGGCTCCCTTATGTGTTTCCACCTCTGGCACTCTTGCCCAGAGTGCTACGCAAGATCAGATCCGACTGCAGCCGCGTCATACTCGTCGCCCCAGACTGGCCAAGGAGGGCGTGGTATCCGGATCTGTGGCATCTCACGGTCGGCCAACCGTGGGCACTTCCAGACCGACCAGACTTACTGTCCCAAGGGCCGTTTTTCCATCAGAATTCTGCGGCCCTGAACCTGACTGTGTGGCCATTGAATCCTGGATCCTAGCGTCTTCAGGATTATCCCAAGGGGTCGTTGCCACCATGAGACAGGCTAGGAAGCCCACGTCTGCTAAGATCTACCACAGAACGTGGAGGATATTCTTATCCTGGTGCTCTGCTCAGGGAGTGTCTCCCTGGCCATTTGCATTACCTACCCTTCTTTCTTTCCTGCAATCTGGGTTAGAAAAAGGGTTGTCGCTCGGCTCCCTCAAAGGACAAGTCTCGGCGCTATCCGTCTTTTTTCAGAAGCGTTTAGCACGACTTTCTAAGGTGCGCACGTTCCTACAGGGGGTTTGCCATATCGTGCCCCCGTACAAGCGGCCGTTAGATCCATGGGATCTGAACAGGGTACTAGTTGCCCTCCAGAAGCCGCCCTTCGAGCCTCTGAAGGAGGTTTCACTTTCTAGACTATCACAGAAAGTGGCTTTTCTGGTAGCGATCACATCTCTCCGGAGAGTGTCTGAGCTAGCAGCGCTGTCTTCCAAGGCTCCCTTCCTGGTCTTCCACCAGGACAAGGTAGTGCTGCGCCCCATTCAGGAGTTTCTCCCGAAGGTGGTATCCTCTTTTCATCTTAATCAGGATATCTCTTTGCCTTCGTTTTGTCCTCATGCAGTTCATCGGTATGAGAAGAACTTACATTTGTTAGATCTGGTGAGAGCACTCAGAATCTACATTTCCCGCACGGCGCCCCTGCGCCGTTCGGATGCACTCTTTGTCCTTGTCGCTGGTAAGCGCAAAGGGTCGCAGGCTTCTAAGGCCACCCTGGCTCGATGGATCAAAGAACCAATTTTTGAAGCCTACCGTTCTGCGGGGCTTCCGGTTCCATCAGGGCTGAAGGCCCATTCTACCAGAGCCGTGGGTGCGTCCTGGGCATTGCGACACCAGGCTACGGCTCAACAGGTGTGCCAGGCAGCTACCTGGTCGAGTCTGCACACTTTTACCAAACATTATCAGGTGCATACCTATGCTTCGGCGGACGCCAGCCTAGGTAGAAGAGTCCTGCAGGCGGCAGTTGCCTCCCCGTAGGGGAGGGCTGTCTTTGCAGCTCTAACATGAGGTATTTCTTTACCCACCCAGGGACAGCTTTTGGACGTCCCAATCGTCTGGGTCTCCCAATAGAGCGCCGAAGAAGAAGGGAATTTTGTTACTTACCGTAAATTCCTTTTCTTCTAGCTCTTATTGGGAGACCCAGCACCCGCCCTGTTGTCCTTCGGGATTTTTGGTTTGTTTGCGGGTACACATGTTGTTCATGTTGAACGGTTTTCAGTTCTCCGATGTTACTCGGAGTAAATTTGTTTAAACCAGTTATTGGCTTTCCTCCTTCTTGCTTTTGCACTAAAACTGGTGAGCCAGTGATCCCACTGGGGGTGTATAGCCAGAAGGGGAGGGGCCTTACACTTTTTAGTGTAATTGCTTTGTGTGGCCTCCGGAGGCAGTGCTATACACCCAATCGTCTGGGTCTCCCAATAAGAGCTAGAAGAAAAGGAATTTACGGTAAGTAACAAAATTCCCTTCGTTGCTGGATATATGCAGGGACCTGCAATGTTTTACGGGTCAGCTTAATTCCTCTGCTGTGACTGCTAAACAATGCCCTGTTACTGGACTGGATAATTGCGTCACTCCATACAATTGGAAACCTGATTTTACAACATGATAACATCAGATTTATAGGACTCTCATTAACCCTTGAATCACATAATCTCTACACATAATAATGGATGCATGTCCCTAGCTAACCCTCCTGTGGGGTTAAATACAATTGTCGGGTTGGTGTAGCCACCTGATTTAAACCCTTCACACATATCCAGGAGATAAATTCACAGTTCAGTAATCTTAAACATCTGCTATAATTGTGGGCTAACACTGATTCTCTAACAACATCGGCACCTTCTTCATATTGTATATTAGGAACACAATAGTTTCCCTACTAGCAGAGTGATCAATGACAGCTGGAGGAAAACTACAACCTTTAATCCACAATTCTATGCAGCTATAACTGAAAAACTTAGCCCGTGGTGCTGTGTCAATTATATTGCAGAGATGTATATATTATTGGGTTTTCTTATGTCCTAATATAACATACTGGATTTATAAGGTGGTTGTATTCAATCCTTGATTTTTATAATGTCAAAATATTAAATAGTGGGTTATGCTGGTAATTGCAAACCGTTATGACTATAGTGGATGTTGGATTGATGCAACCACCTGTTTTGATCCCCTAGCATGTGTCCGGCAGCAGTGTCTTTATTTTAGCGCTGAACCTAATTCTAACAAATGTGCGGTTCTCCTATGTCTGCTGACTGTGCTGCTGATTTCAGCAACGTCTGCAGCCTACTATGATACAACTTATGTACAGATACGATTTTATACTCATACAATATTGCAGGATGTATTAATATCATGGCATAGTATACTTGATTAAAGTATATCATTAGGTATCTGGTATAAAGGTTGGAGGCTGCATAATACTATTTGGACAACTGGTCTTTGTCATACTTTATATGTTACAATATTTTGGAAAGCCGATGATTGTTCATTAATAATTATAGGTGGATTTGCCCAGTTTGAATTTTGTTTTTATGGTGTTTTTTACCTGCACCTGATAATAAAATAAATTTTGCACACTAATGGACTGTTTGATCGCCTCTTTTTCCTCTTTTTCTTGCTAAATTGTTAATTGCGATTGTCCTGATAGTCCTGATAATCCATATATTTAAAATAATTCATGAATATGTAAAATTATGAAAAAAATTGGATTTATGTGGATATTCGGTATGGTCTTAATGTTTGTATGTCTACAATTAGAAATGTAGTATAGTTCTCCCGATATAACAAAAAATGACAGTTTTGCACTCTGAAATGTCAAAGCATGCAAACAATGAATGCAAGAACATAGACATGCATCATTGCCCAAAAAAGTCTAGGAAAATCGAGACCTTAAGCATACAAAAATAGCCATTTTAATATCTGCCCAGTAGCCACATCAAGGCATATCTCGTTACTGGGAACCTACACCAAACTGAAGCCTCTCTGGGTTACAAGCTTCAGTGTGAATGGGCACATAGGAAACTGCTACTGAAGAACAAAATCACCTGTGGCTAAAATCGCCTTTGTTCTTCAGTAGCAGGCTCCTACATGCCCATTCACATTGTAGTTTGTAACCCAGAGGTAGGCTTCAATTTGGTGTACGTTCCCAGTAACTAGATATGCCTTGACGTGGCTACTGGGCAGATATTAAAATGGGTGTGTTTTTTTTTATGCTGAGTGTTTCGATTTTTCCAAGATTTCCTTGGGCAGTGATGCATGTCTATGTTCTTGCATTCATTGTGCGCATGCGTTGGCATTTCAGAGTGTAGCTGTCCTTTTCCTTTTTTTTTTCTTATTGTATGTCATGTTCAATTTTGCACCTGTTCAGACTGCATTTTGGGAGTGTCGTCAGCCTTTTTTTTTGTCTTCCCTCCTGATGTTGTCATGTCTCTTACCTCATGTGCAGTGCATTGCAGTTTAAATATCCATGGTTACATCCATCTGTATTATAAAATAGAAATCTTGCTATTTTCACACCAGCCACTGGGACTATTGTAGACTTATACGTCCTGTGTTTTTACAGAAGACTTTTCAGAAGTCTCATTATCTTCACAGACCAGATTATAGAAGACAGATAACACCTCGATATACAGGATCCACTAAGCACAGTAGCTAGTGTCAGAGCTGACCCTACTCCTCCTCACATCACAATGACCTTTGCACACGCTCTTTAGATGCTTCAATACAAAAGATGGTGTGAGGCAAATCCCGGGATATGAAGATGAATTATGACTCCAGTCATAGTCCCTCATCACTCCCTGGCAGTGCCCCCTCCCTTCTTGTTCTCAGTGTTCCACTTACACCTCTATGGCCATGTCCTGTGATATGGAAATGAGGTGGTGTGGGAACAATGGACACAGGATGACTCCCTGCCGTCACCCTGTAACAAGAGTTGTATCTCATTAGCAAGGCTATGGAAATAGCCAGACAGAACGACTCCAGTAAAAAATGGTTCATATCTCGCAAGCCATATTTCCGATAAATATGGCAACCATAAAAATGGTGTCTCTGCATGCGGACGATGCCGGCACACCCTTTTTATGGGAGCAGGACATTGGGAAATGCCCCAGGCGTGATATCAGCCAATGGGGAACTGGCAGACAGGTCATGAGTCCCCTCGTTCTGTAGCTAAATTCATAACTGTCACAATGAGAGCATTGGCGTCCGCCTACGACGCTCCCAGGCCAAGTTATGGCCATATTCCATGTTGTGGATTTTGTCCATAACTCCAGCCAGGGGTGGAGCAGTGCTTCCCTGTGAGGTCACTAAGGTAGGAGGGGACCTGGATCTGCCCAGGTTGATAACCCTACTTCGGCCATTTTCCAGCGTTCTTTCGCTGGGGGCACGTGCAGGAAACATCTGCGGGAGTTCCTAGAAACCTGGTCTACAGCGCCCCCCTGTGGCCAGACGCACAAGGTAACTGATTGAATTGCATACCTGTTGTAAACCATGCTTTATCTGTAACTGTACTCTGACATATGTATATTCTGTAGATTCCCTATTGTATATATTGTAGTTCTAGTGTGCTTTAGGCTGATTAAATTATATAATTAATCTTGGGCTGTTCTGTTATCTCGATCTTGAATCCCACGTCTGTGTGTTCGGCTAATAGTTACCGTAAATCGGTTGGTGGCAGCGAGTTTGTGCCAAGGATTATTGTGGGGAGGCCAGTGAGATTCGGGGAGATTTTATATATTCCGCCCGCAGAGGTCGGGGGAATATATACCCTACTCTCACCGGGGACCCTTCAATAATCGGCATAAGTAGTATAGCGGCCTCCTTGCTTATCGTCGGGCAATTCCATAATTGGCCTGACTATAAGAGGGGCGCTAGAGAGCGCGTCACGTGCTCTGTCGGTCGGGAGGTATAAAGGAGGGGTGACCCCCCACTTGTTACCCCCCGATTGTGACGTACTGGTAGCCAGCGCGGGGGATTTCTGAGTGACCCCCCCGGTGGTTTGTGACATATTGGTGGCATAGCGGTGGGATCGAGATAATAGTGTGTGTGAGTGTGAGACCCATACTCCCAGACACTAAAGACTGCCTGCAGCAGCTGTGGCTGCTGGGGTCTTCAGACTAGCTCAACACTAGAGTGTCAGAGTGCAGATACTGTAAGGTGTGTGGAGGCATCAGGTGTCAGTTCTGTGTCAGTGACCAAAAGTCTGCAAGAATGGCTGATGGCACCAGGAGCAGAGCTAGGCAACTGGCCAATGCTAAAGCAGGAGCCGAAGAGAGGGAGGACGGTGCTGTGGGCAGTAATGAGGAGGTTGCCCACGAGTCCTCCAGGAGCTCGACGCCAGAAAACCGTTCTGCAGAGGACAGCGCACAAGCTGGCAATTATGGACAAGATGAGGAGCAGCTCACCCAAGGGTCCTCAACGAGCCAGATGCCAGCCCTCCGCTCTGCAATGGACAGTGAATCACCAGGCTCCGCAGCGGGCCGCAGATCACCACGTGCCATTCCACCGAGCCTGGGAGGCTCGGATAGCCTTCTTCAAATGGCTATGGCCCTTCTCCAGGCTGGAGACCAGGAGGGCTACAAGGGACTCCTGGCAGAGCGCAGGGCAGAGCGGCAAGCAGCGCGTGAGGCTGAGGCTGCGGAGCGGCAGGCAGCGCGTGAAGAGCGCCAGGCAGAGCGTGACTACCAGCTGCAGCTAGCTCAGCTCCGGCCCTCATCAGCCACACGTGACCTTCAAGACACCAAACTTCCAAAGGTCCGTGTTGAGGACTTCCCAGTGCTGGAGAAGGATGGAGACTTGGACTCTTTCTTGACTGCTTTTGAACGGACTTGCTTGCAGCACCATCTGAACAAGGACCAGTGGGCCAAATACCTGACCCCCCGTTTAAGGGGTAAGGCCCTGGATATCCTTGGGGACTTGCCTGCTGAGGCAGATCAGGGCTACGACACCATCAAGCGGGCCCTGATCCAACAGTACAACCTCACCCCGGAGTCCTACCGCAAGAAGTTCCGGAGCCTACAGAAGGGACCAAAGGACTCCTGGGCTGACCACAGGCGGGCACTTGCCCGAGCTGCCGACCACTGGACCCAAGGCCTGCAGCTTTCCACCGGACCGGAGATCCTGGACTTGTTCATCACGGAGCAACTCTTGTGGAACTGCCCTGAGGATCTCCGCCAGTTCATCCGAGACCAGAAGCCAAAGGGGTCCACGGCTACAGCTGCCCTTGCCGATGACTACACCAACAACCGGGCCCCTGAGGCCAGGAGAGCGGCCACCAGCAGCACCTGGAGAGGGGGTAAGATGAATTCTGCGACTGCCCCACCTGCCCCTAGACTGCAGGGGGTGTCCCCCTCAACTCCCCTCTCCAGGCCCGTGGCGGAACCAAGACGGTGCCACCAGTGCAACCTACCTGGACACTTCAAGGCCATGTGCCCTCAGCGTCCCAAGGCCCCGGCTCCGTCCCCGTCCCAAGGGCCGCCCAAGGTGTATTGTGTGGGTGGGGGTGGTGGTAGGTCCCTGGACAGCTTCCAACCTGTCAGCGTCGGCCGGTCTGTGACCATAGGACTGCGAGACAGCGCCTCGGAGGTGACTCTGGTGCGGCCTGAGATGGTGTCCCCCCAAGACTTGATCCCTGGAAAAACCCTCGCTGTCTCCGGGATTGGAGGCACTGACCCGGCGCTGCCTGTTGCTGACATTTATGTGGACTGGGGCGCAGGGCGAGGGGTGAGGGAGGTGGGGGTAACTGATCGGATCCCTGCAAACGTGCTACTTGGGACAGATTTGGGGCAGATAACCTCCCAGTTTGGGCCCCAACCAAGGGCTGAACCTTCAGCCAGTACTGACATGACTCCTGACAATGTTAATGTGTTATCTATGAATGATGTAAGGGAGGAGGGAGTGAACTCTGATATTTCTGCTTGCATAGACACCATAGACACACACACAGCTGCAGCTGTGACAGGGGAGGGGGTCAGAGAAAGGTGTGACAATGCCTCTACAAGTAATCAGCCTGTGAGCTGGGATCTGTTGCCCTCTGCAGGGATAAGCAGAGAGCAGGGTGCTGCAGGGGGAGGACCAGTGTGTGGGGTGGGGGCTACCACAGCAAATGTGGGGTCCCCAGAGATTTCACAGCGGGGTTCTGTTGCTGCAGGAGGGGAACAGGCAGGTGAGATTGGGGCCGGTCCAGGAGCGGAAGTGCTCCCAGGTAAGATCTCGGTGCATGGTTCCCCCACAACCGGGGTGTCAGGAAGCCAGGTAGGTCTGCCTGAACCGGCGACTTGGTCAGGAACGGAGGAGGAGCAGGCACGACCCACGGTCGCAGCGGCTGTGGCCGCTGTCACCCGCAGTGGGAGTGCTGGAAGCCAAGGGGCCTCCCGGAGGTCCGATAGCTCTTCCCCTTCTGACCAAGTGGCAGCCGAGTCAGGCGGAGGCCAGGACACAGGTCCCGGGGTACTGACCGAAGATGTGACAGTCTCGTCGATTCTGGCCACATCTAGTCAGGGGTTTCAGGCAGCGTTAGAAGCTGACGACAGCCTGAAAGCTCTTAAGGAGCAGGCGGCCCAGCCTCCCTCGGACTCGGACCCGGAGCGAGTGGTCTGGGACCAAGGACGGCTGTACCGGGCCACGGTCCAGCAGGGTTCACCGGAGGCGTGGCCCAGGGACCGACAGTTGGTGGTACCCTATCCGTTCCGGACGGAGTTGTTGCGGATCGCACATGAGATTCCGATGGCCGGACACCTAGGGATCGCTAAGACCAAGGCCAGGTTAAACCAGCATTTCTACTGGCCAAAAATGGGGGCCGATGTGGCTGCCTACTGCCGTTCGTGTGAAACCTGTCAGAGAGTGGGGAAGGCGGGGCCACGCCCCAAAGCCCCACTAGTATCTCTGCCAATCATCGATGAGCCTTTCAGGAGGGTGGCTGTGGATCTGGTCGGCCCGCTGGCCATCCCCAGCAGCTCCGGGAAACGCTTCCTACTGACGGTAGTGGACTATGCCACCCGGTACCCAGAAGCAGTGGCCTTGTCGTCCATTCGGGCTGACAAGGTGGCCACCGCATTGCTGGAGATTTTCTCCCGAGTGGGTTTTCCCCAGGAAATGCTCACTGACCGGGGGACCCAATTCATGTCCCAGCTGATGGAGGCCCTCTGTAAGCAAGTCCAGGTGCGACATCTGGTGGCCAGCCCGTACCATCCACAGACTAATGGCCTGTGCGAGCGGTTCAATGGCACCTTAAAGCAGATGCTTAAGATGTTGGTCGACTCCCATGGGCGTGACTGGGAGCGGTATCTCCCACACCTGTTATTTGCTTACCGGGAGGTTCCACAGGCCTCAACAGGATTCTCACCGTTTGAGCTCCTGTACGGGCGACGTGTGCGGGGCCCCCTGGCTCTGGTGAAAGAGGCTTGGGAAGGGGATTTGGCCACCCCTGGAGTGTCGGTTATCGAGTATGTCATGCGCTTCCGGGACAAAATGCAGGCCTTGACGCAACTGGTACACGACAATATGGCTCAAGCCCAGGCCGATCAGAAGCGTTGGTACGACCAGAACGCTTGTGAGAGGACCTACCAAGTGGGTCAAAAGGTGTGGGTACTGGTCCCCGTACCACAGGACAAGCTTCAGGCAGCCTGGGAAGGCCCATACCTCGTGTACCAGCAGCTCAACCCTGTGACGTACCTGGTCACCCTGGACCCTGCCCGTGGAAGGCGGAAGCCCTTCCATGTGAACATGATGAAGGCACATCATGAGCGGGAGGCATGTGCGCTCCCCGTGTGCAACCTGCCCGAGGAGGGAGAAGCGGAAACCCTCTTGGATATGCTAGCCCAGGTTAGGGCAGGCGGATCCATTGAGGATGTGGAGGTTGGCCACCAGCTCTTGGAAGACCAACGGTCCCAGCTGTGGGCCACCCTCCTCCCCTTCCGGGGGTTGTTTACCAACCAGCCCGGAAGGACTGACTTGGCTGTCCATCACGTGGACACTGGGGATCATCCCCCGATCCGGCGTTCAGCATATCGGGTCTCACCGGAGGTGCAGCAACACATGCGCCAGGAGATTGACGAGATGCTGAAGCTGGGGGTGATCCAGGCATCCAACAGCGCTTGGGCCTCGCCTGTAGTCCTCGTCCCTAAGAAGGACCGAACCACGCGGTTCTGCGTGGACTACAGGGGGCTCAATGCGGTCACGGTCGCCGATGCGTACCCAGTGCCACGCATCGATGACCTGCTCGATCAGTTGGCCGGGGCTCAGTACCTGACCATCATGGATCTGAGCCGGGGATATTGGCAGATCCCCCTGACTCGCAAGGCCAGGGAACGCTCTGCCTTTATTACCCCATTTGGACTGTACGAGTCCACGGTGATGCCATTCGGGATGAGGAATGCCCCTGCCACTTTCCAGCGGATGGTCAACACCCTGCTCAAGGGACTTGAAGGGTACGCGGCCGCGTACCTGGATGACATTGCCGTCTTCAGTCCCACCTGGGAGGACCACCTAGAGCATCTAGCACAGGTGCTCAGGCGGATCCACCGGGCAGGTTTGACCATCAAGCCGGGAAAGTGTCAGCTGGCCATGAGCGAGGTCCAGTACCTCGGTCACCGGGTAGGTGGGAGAACACTGAAGCCCGAGCCTGAGAAAGTGGAAGCCATCGCATCCTGGCCCACCCCCAGGACCAAGAAGCAGGTGATGTCCTTCTTGGGGACCGCTGGGTACTATAGGAGGTTTGTTCCATGCTATAGTAGCCTGGCAAAGCCCTTGACGGACCTCACCAAGAAGAAGCTGCCCTCTGCAGTCGATTGGACAATGGACTGCGAGACAGCCTTCCGGGCCCTAAAGGACGCCCTGTCCAGCCCGCCCGTGCTACAGGCAGCCGACTTCACGCGGCCGTTTGTAGTACAGACCGACGCCAGTGACTTCGGCCTCGGTGCGGTGCTCAGCCAGGTGGACTCTGCGAGCCAAGAGCACCCAGTCTTGTACCTGAGCAGGAAGCTGTTACCAAGGGAAGTTGCCTATTCCACGATGGAGAAGGAGTGCCTGGCCATAGTGTGGGCCCTGCAGCGTCTGCAACCCTATCTATACGGGCGCCACTTCATCGTGGAGACGGACCACAATCCCCTCAGCTGGTTGCACACCGTCTCTGGGACGAATGGGCGATTGTTGCGATGGAGCCTTGCGCTCCAGCAATACAACTTCACCATTCGCCACAAAAGGGGCCGTGACCACGGTAACGCAGACGGGCTGTCCCGACAAGGAGAGGTCGCGGACGGGCGCACGGGGGAACACCGGAGTGTGCTGCCCCCTAGCGCCCTCAAAAGGGGGGAGGTGTGAGGCAAATCCCGGGATATGAAGATGAATTATGACTCCAGTCATAGTCCCTCATCACTCCCTGGCAGTGCCCCCTCCCTTCTTGTTCTCAGTGTTCCACTTACACCTCTATGGCCATGTCCTGTGATATGGAAATGAGGTGGTGTGGGAACAATGGACACAGGATGACTCCCTGCCGTCACCCTGTAACAAGAGTTGTATCTCATTAGCAAGGCTATGGAAATAGCCAGACAGAACGACTCCAGTAAAAAATGGTTCATATCTCGCAAGCCATATTTCCGATAAATATGGCAACCATAAAAATGGTGTCTCTGCATGCGGACGATGCCGGCACACCCTTTTTATGGGAGCAGGACATTGGGAAATGCCCCAGGCGTGATATCAGCCAATGGGGAACTGGCAGACAGGTCATGAGTCCCCTCGTTCTGTAGCTAAATTCATAACTGTCACAATGAGAGCATTGGCGTCCGCCTACGACGCTCCCAGGCCAAGTTATGGCCATATTCCATGTTGTGGATTTTGTCCATAACTCCAGCCAGGGGTGGAGCAGTGCTTCCCTGTGAGGTCACTAAGGTAGGAGGGGACCTGGATCTGCCCAGGTTGATAACCCTACTTCGGCCATTTTCCAGCGTTCTTTCGCTGGGGGCACGTGCAGGAAACATCTGCGGGAGTTCCTAGAAACCTGGTCTACAGCGCCCCCCTGTGGCCAGACGCACAAGGTAACTGATTGAATTGCATACCTGTTGTAAACCATGCTTTATCTGTAACTGTACTCTGACATATGTATATTCTGTAGATTCCCTATTGTATATATTGTAGTTCTAGTGTGCTTTAGGCTGATTAAATTATATAATTAATCTTGGGCTGTTCTGTTATCTCGATCTTGAATCCCACGTCTGTGTGTTCGGCTAATAGTTACCGTAAATCGGTTGGTGGCAGCGAGTTTGTGCCAAGGATTATTGTGGGGAGGCCAGTGAGATTCGGGGAGATTTTATATATTCCGCCCGCAGAGGTCGGGGGAATATATACCCTACTCTCACCGGGGACCCTTCAATAATCGGCATAAGTAGTATAGCGGCCTCCTTGCTTATCGTCGGGCAATTCCATAATTGGCCTGACTATAAGAGGGGCGCTAGAGAGCGCGTCACGTGCTCTGTCGGTCGGGAGGTATAAAGGAGGGGTGACCCCCCACTTGTTACCCCCCGATTGTGACGTACTGGTAGCCAGCGCGGGGGATTTCTGAGTGACCCCCCCGGTGGTTTGTGACAGATGGGTCGGGTGTTATCTTTGTAGCTATGTACAGTACAGACCAAAAGTTTGGACACACCTCATTCAAAGAGTTTTCTTTATTTTCATGACTCTGAAAATTGTAGATTCACATTGATTGCATCAAAACTATGAATTAACACAAGTGGAATGAAATACTTAACAAAAAAAAAGTGTGAAACAACTGAAAATGTCTTATAGTCTAGGTTCTTCACAGTAGCCACCTTCAGCTTTGATTACTGCTTTGTACACTCTTGGCATTCTCTTGATGAACTTCAAGAGGTACTCACTGGAAATGGTTTTCCAAGAGTCTTGAAGGAGTTCCCAGAGATGCTTAGCACTTGTTGGCCATTTCTTTGTCGCTCCATTGGGAGACCCAGACAATTGGGTGTATAGCTTCTGCCTCCGGAGGCCACACAAAGTATTACACTTAAAAGTGTAAAGCCCCTCCCCTTCTGCCTATACACCCCCCGTGCCTCACGGGCTCCTCAGTTTTTATGCTTTGTGCGAAGGAGGCTGACATCCACGCATAGCTCCACATCTTAGTCAGCAGCAGCTGCTGACTATGTCGGATGGAAGAAAAGAGGGCCCATAACAGGGCCCCCAGCATGCTCCCTTCTCACCCCACTCTGGTCGGCGGTGCTGTTAAGGTTGAGGTACCCATTGCGGGTACATAGGCAGGAGCCCACATGCTGTTTTCTTTCCCCATCCCTTAATGGGCTCTGGGTGAAGTGGGATCCTAATCGGTCTCCAGGCACTGGGACCGTGCTCCCTCCGCAGCCCCTGGGGAATCTGCTGGACAGGAGCCGGGTATCGTCAGGGACAAGGCCCTGCTACTGTGAGGTACTCTGTGTCCCCTTGGGGGACCGCGCATGGAGCGCTTGTGCCATACACACTGCAGCACTGCTGGGTGTGTCAGTGCGCCGGGGACTACCGCGCCGACCGCGCTTATTTGCCGGCCGCGCTTATAACTTTAGTCCCCGGCTTTTGCAGCCTAGTATCGCATATTCCCGCCCCCAGGCCTGCCAGTCAGGGGAAGGGTGGGACGCTGCACAGGACGTCAGCGCTGAGGGCTGGAGCATACTTTGTATCCTCCTCCCCCCTCACTCAGCACAGTGGGGCATCAGATTCCCGCACTTTCTAGGGCACGCCCACGGCCCCCTCCTCCCCACAGAACGCCGGCAGCCATTCCTGTCAGCACTTCTGACGCTGGAGAGGAGAGACAACACGGCTCTGGGAGGCCCAGGCAGGGAATCTGGTGATCACACAACCGCTTTGAGCGGTCGGTAAGCAGCACCTGTGGTGCTGGCCCCACTGAGTGCCGAAGTGTACATATATATATATATGCTTATATGCTATACATTTACACTGTACGGTCGCACTGTTGATTTTTGGCTATATACCCTCCTGGATTGTACTCAGAGGAGACAACAGCATGTCGTCCGCAAAAAGCAAGGGTGCCAAAGCACAGGCTTACTTTGCAACCTGTACCTCATGTGCGGCTATACTACCGGCAGGTTCCACCGATCCTCATTGTGTGCAATGCTCGGCCCCTGTGGCACTTACTCAGCCGGAGCCTCTGTTACTGGTGGCCCAGGTGGAACCACCTGCTACCACTGTCCAGGTGACAGGGACGGAGTTTGCAGTATTTGCTGACAAACTGTCTGAGAGTATGGATAAATGGTCTGCTAAGATACTAGAAGCCTTACAGTCCAGACCGGTGACTCAGGCCCCGGGCAATGTTGAATCATTGACCCCAGGCCCCCCTCAGTTGGAGCAGCAAAGTGTTCCTGGGGTGACCCATAGGTCCCAGGGTGAGGTCTCTGACACGGACCGCAGTCCCAGGTCGCCTAAGCGGGCTCGCTGGGAAATTCCCTCGACTTCATCACACTGTTCAGGGTCTCAGCAGGAGGACTCTCTGGATGATGAAGCGGAGGTAGCAGATCAGGATTCTGATCCTGAGACCGCGCTTAACCTGGATACACCTGATGGTGACGCCATAGTGAATGACCTTATAGCGACCATCAATCAGGTGTTGGATATTTCTCCCCCAGCTCCTCCAATTGAGGAGTCAGCTTCTCAGCAGGAGAAATTCCGTTTCAGGTTTCCCAAGCGTACATTGAGTACGTTTCTGGATCACTCTGACTTCAGAGAGGCAGTCCAGAAACACCGAGCTTGTCCAGATAAGCGTTTTTCCAAGCGCCTTAAGGATACACGTTATCCCTTCCCCCCTGACGTGGTCAAGGGCTGGGCTCAGTGTCCCAAGGTGGATCCTCCAGTCTCCAGACTGGCAGCTAGATCCATAGTTGCAGTGGAAGATGGGGCTTCACTCAAAGATGCCACTGACAGACAGATGGAGCTCTGGTTGAAATCCATCTATGAAGCTATCGGCGCGTCTTTTGCTCCAGCATTCGCAGCCATATGGGCACTCCAAGCTATCTCAGCTTGTCATGCGCAGATTAATGCAGTCACATGTACATCTGCCCCGCAAGTGGTGTCCTTAACCTCTCAGGCGTCGGCGTTTGCGTCCTACGCCATTAATGCTGTCCTGGACTCTGCGAGCCGTACGCCGGTAGCATCCGCCAATTCGGTGGCAGTCCGCAGGGCCATGTGGCTACGTGAATGGAAGGCAGACTCTGCTTCCAAAAAGTTCTTAACCGGTTTGCCATTTTCTGGCGACCGCCTGTTTGGTGAGCGATTGGATGAAATCATTAAACAATCCAAGGGAAAGGACTCATCCTTACCCCAGTCCAAACCAAACAGACCTCAACCACGGAAGGTACAATCGAGGTTTCGGTCCTTTCGGTCCGCGGGCAGGTCTCAATTCTCCTCGTCCAAAAGGCCTCAGAAGGATCAGAGGAACTCCGATTCATGGCTGTCTAAGTCACGTCCAAAAAAGACCGCCGGAGGAACCGCTCCCAAAGCGGCCTCCTCATGACTTTCGGCCTCCTCACACCGCATCCTCGGTCGGTGGCAGGCTTTCCCGCTTTTGCGGCGCCTGGCTGGCACAGGTAAAAGACCGTTGGGTGAGAGACATTCTGTCTCACGGTTACAGGATAGAGTTCAGCTCTCGTCCTCCGACTCGATTCTTCAGAACATCTCCGCCCCCCGAGCGAGCAGATGCTCTTCTTCAGGCGGTGTGCACTCTGAAGGCAGAAGGAGTGGTGATCCCTGTTCCTTTTCAGCAACAGGGTCACGGTTTTTACTCCAACTTGTTCGTGGTGCCGAAAAAGGACGGATCCTTCCGTCCTGTTCTGGACCTAAAACTGCTCAACAAACACGTAAAAACCAGACGGTTCCGGATGGAATCGCTCCGCTCCGTCATCGCCTCAATGTCCCAAGGAGATTTCCTAGCATCAATCGACATCAAAGATGCTTATCTCCACGTACCGATTGCTCCAGAGCATCAGCGCTTCCTGCGTTTCGCCATAGGGGACGAACACCTTCAGTTCGTAGCACTGCCTTTCGGCCTGGCGACAGCCCCACGGGTCTTCACCAAGGTCATGGCAACAGTAGTAGCAGTTCTGCACTCTCAGGGACACTCGGTGATCCCTTACTTAGACGATCTGCTTGTCAAGGCACCCTCTCAAGTGGCATGCCAACACAGCCTGAACATTGCTCTGGAGACTCTCCAGAGTTTCGGGTGGATCATCAATTTCCCAAAGTCAAATCTGACACCGGCCCAATCACTGACATATCTTGGCATGGAGTTTCATACTCTCTCAGCGATAGTGAAGCTTCCGCTGGACAAACAGCGTTCACTACAGACAGGGGTGCAATCTCTCCTTCAAGGCCAGTCACACCCCTTGAGGCGCCTCATGCACTCCCTAGGGAAGATGGTAGCAGCAATGGAGGCAGCTCCTTTTGCGCAGTTTCATCTGCGTCCACTTCAATGGGACATTCTCCGCAAATGGGACAGGAAGTCGACGTCCCTCGACAGGAACGTCTCCCTTTCTCGGGCAGCCAAGGCTTCCCTTCAGTGGTGGCTTCTTCCCACTTCTCTGTCGAAGGGGAAATCCTTCCTGCCCCCATCCTGGGCTGTGGTCACGACGGACGCGAGCCTGTCAGGGTGGGGAGCGGTCTTTCTCCACCACAGGGCTCAGGGTACTTGGACTCAGCCAGAGTCCTCCCTTCAGATCAATGTTCTGGAGATAAGGGCAGTGTATCTTGCCCTAAAGGCGTTCTAGCCGTGGCTGGAAGGCAAGCAGATCCGAATTCAGTCGGACAACTCCACAGCGGTGGCATACATCAACCACCAAGGCGAAACACGCAGTCGGCAAGCCTTCCAGGAAGTCCGGCGGATTCTGCTATGGGTGGAAGCCACAGCCTCCACCATATCCGCAGTTCACATCCCGGGCGTAGAAAACTGGGAAGCAGACTTTCTCAGTCGCCAGGGCATGGGCGCAGGGGAATGGTCCCTTCACCCGGACGTGTTTCAGGAGATCTGTTGCCGCTGGGGGATGCCGGACGTCGACCTAATGGCGTCCCGGCACAACAACAAGGTCCCGACATTCATGGCACGGTATCAAGATCACAGAGCTCTGGCGGCAGACGCCTTAGTTCAGGATTGGTCGCAGTTTCAACTCCCTTATGTGTTTCCTCCTCTGGCACTGCTGCCCAGAGTGTTACGAAAGATCAGGTCCGACTGCCGCCGCGCCATCTTCGTCGCTCCAGACTGGCCGAGGAGGTCGTGGTACCCGGATCTGTGGCATCTCACGGTGGGCCAACCGTGGGCACTACCAGACCGACCAGACTTGCTGTCTCAAGGACCGTTTTTCCATCTGAATTCTGCGGCCCTCAACCTGACTGTGTGGCCATTGAGTCCTGGATCCTAGCGTCTTCAGGGTTATCTCAAGAGGTCATTGCCACTATGAGACAGGCTAGGAAACCAACGTCCGCCAAGATCTACCACAGGACGTGGAGGATCTTCTTATCCTGGTGCTCGGATCAGGGTTTTTCTCCCTGGCCATTTGCCTTGCCCACTTTTCTTTCCTTCCTTCAATCCGGATTGGAAAAGGGTTTGTCGCTCGGCTCCCTTAAGGGACAAGTCTCAGCGCTCTCTGTGTTCTTTCAGAAGCGCCTAGCCAGACTTCCACAGGTACGCACGTTCCTGCAGGGGGTTTGTCACATAGTCCCTCCTTACAAGCGGCCGTTAGAACCCTGGGATCTGAACAGGGTGCTGATGGCTCTTCAGAAACCACCTTTCGAGCCAATGAGGGACATTTCTCTCTCACGCCTTTCGCAGAAAGTGTCCTTCCTAGTAGCAGTCACATCACTTCGGAGAGTGTCTGAGCTAGCAGCGCTGTCATGCAAAGCCCCTTTCCTGGTGTTTCACCAGGACAAGGTGGTTCTGCGTCCGGTTCCGGAATTTCTCCCTAAGGTGGTATCCCCCTTTCATCTCAATCAGGATATCTCCTTACCCTCTTTTTGTCCTCATCCAGTTCACCAATGTGAAAGGGATTTGCACTTGTTAGATCTGGTGAGAGCACTCAGACTCTACATTTCTCGTACGGCGCCCCTGCGCCGCTCGGATGCACTCTTTGTCCTTGTCGCTGGCCAGCGTAAAGGGTCACAGGCTTCCAAATCAACCCTGGCTCGGTGGATCAAGGAACCAATTCTCGAAGCTTACCGATCTTCTGGGCTTCCGGTTCCCTCAGGGCTGAGGGCCCATTCTACCAGAGCCGTGGGTGCGTCCTGGGCTTTGCGGCACCAGGCTACGGCTCAGCAGGTGTGTCAGGCAGCTACCTGGTCGAGCCTGCACACTTTCACGAAACACTATCAGGTGCATACCTATGCTTCGGCAGATGCCAGCCTAGGTAGGCGAGTCCTTCAGGCGGCGGTTGCCCACCTGTAGGAAGGGGCCGTTTTTACGGCTCTATTACGAGGTTTTACTTTACCCACCCAGGGACTGCTTTTGGACGTCCCAATTGTCTGGGTCTCCCAATGGAGCGACAAAGAAGAAGGGAATTTTGTTTACTTACCGTAAATTCCATTTCCCAAGCTCCAATTGGGAGACCCAGCACCCGCCCCTGTTCCCTTCGGGCTGTTGTTCTTTGTGTACACATGTTGTTCATGTTGAATGGTTTCAGTTCTCCGAAATTTCTTCGGATCGAATTTACTTTAAACCAATTTATAACTTTTCCTCCTTCTTGCTTTTGCACCAAAACTGAGGAAGCCCGTGAGGCACGGGGGGTGTATAGGCAGAAGGGGAGGGGCTTTACACTTTTAAGTGTAATACTTTGTGTGGCCTCCGGAGGCAGAAGCTATACACCCAATTGTCTGGGTCTCCCAATTGGAGCTAGAAGAAAAGGAATTTACGGTAAGTAAACAAAATTCCCTTCTTTGCTTTCACTCTGCGGTCCAGCTCACCCCAAACCATCTCGATTGGGTTCAGGTCTGGTGACTGTGGAGGCCCGGTCATCTGGCGTAGCACCTAATAACTCTCCTTCTTAGTCAAATAGCCCTTACACAGCCTGGAGGTGTGTGTTGGGATCATTGTCCTGTTGAAAAATAAATGATGGTCCAGCTAAACGCAAACCGGATGGAATAGCATGCCGCTGCAAGATGCTGTACTAGCCATTCTGTTTCAGTGTGCCTTCAATTTTTAATAAATCCCCAACAGTTTTCACCAGCAAAGCACCCCCACACCATCACACCTCCTCATCCATGCTTCCCGGTGGGAACCAGGCATGTAGAGTCCATCCATTCACCTTTTCCGCGTCGCACAAAGACACGGTGGTTGGATCCAAAGATCTCAAATTTCGACTCATCAGACCAAAGCACAGATTTTCACTGGTCTAATGTCCATTCCTTGTGTTCTTAAGCCCAAACAAGTCTCTTCTGCTTGTTGCCTGTCCTTAGCAGTGGTTTCCTAGCAGCTATTTTACCATGAAGGTCTGCTGCACACAGTCTCCTCTTAACAGTTGTTCTAGAGATGTGTCTGCTGCTAGAACTCTGTGTGGCATTGACCTGGTCTCTAATCTGAGCTGCTGTTAACCTGCGATTTCTGAGGCTGGTGACTCTGATAAACTTATCCTCCGCAGCGGAGGTAACTCTTGGTCTTCCTTTCCTCGGGCGGTCCTCATGTGAGCCAGTTTCTTTGTAGCATTTGATGGTTTTTGTCACTACACTTGGGGACACTTTCAAGGTTTTCCCAATGTTTCGAACTGACTGACCTTCATTTCTTAAAGTAATGATGGCCACTCTTTTTTCTTTACTTAGCTGCTTTTTTCTTGCCATAATACAAATTCTAACAGCCTATTCAGTAGGACTATCAGCTGTGTATGCACCAGACTTCTGCACAACACAACTGATGGTCCCAACCCCATTTATAAGGCAAGAAATCCCACTTATTAAACCTGACAGGGCACACCTGTGAAGTGAGAACCATTTCCGGTGACTACCTCTTGAGGCTCATCAAGCGAATGCCAAGAGTGTGCAAAGCGGTAATCAAAGCAAAAGGTGGCTATTTCGAAGAACCTAGAATAGAAGACATATTTTCAGTTGTTTCACACTTTTTTAAGTATTTCATTCCACATGTGTTAATTCATAGTTTTTATGCCTTCAATGTGAATCTACAATTTTCAGAGTCATGAAAATAAAGTAAACTCTTTGAATGAGAAGGTGTCCAAACTTTTGGTCTGTACTGTACATGTGAATTTCTAGATAAACTGGTCACATGTACTAATAAAGGAGAATTCTTTGAATACACCATACTAAGTGTGTGCGCTTATTGATTTACTGAGCGCTTGTAAAACAAATCTTATTGAGACATAGGATTGTATTTTCCTCAGAGTCTCGATTAATCTCAGTGGCCGGTGTGAAAAATGTATGATTTCTATTTTTTTTTTAAATAAATATTTTGATATGAAGGATAAAATTACCAAAAAATATTTTAAAAAATAAGTTTATCTTAAACATAAAAACCTTGTTTTAGGCTGTAGATTGCTTTCTGATAGTATTTATGACAATTAGTTTGCTGTACTTGACCACAGGTCCTTCACATCATGAGACGAGGCAGGGAGACATTGCTGACGTTACTTGAGGCTTTTGTGTACGACCCTCTTGTGGACTGGACCGCCGGCGGAGAAGCTGGGTTTGCTGGAGCAGTGTACGGTGGAGGAGGTCAGCAGGCGGAAAGCAAGCAAAGCAAACGCGAGATGGAGCGAGAGATCACGCAGAGCCTATTTTCTTCCAGGGTAGCAGAAATCAAGGTAGTGACTTGCCCTCATGTATTTTTGTGATATAATGAAATTGGCCTCCCGGATCTATGAGATTTGTGTATAATGGGCCTCTCGTTTTTAAAAGGTGAACTGGTTTAAAAACAAAGATGAGATGCTGAGCGTCCTTCCAAAACTGGACAGCAGTTTAGAGGAATATCTAAACTTGCATGAAGACTTGTCAGAAGTGGAGAAGTTGCAGGCCAGACTTGTGGAAGAGATGGCCTTCTTAGAAGGTGCTGAAGGATCAGATCACCCTGCTCATACTCTGCAGCACAGGTTGGTTATTTTTATTTTTAGCATTTAAATCCTGAAAAATGTTGAAACGGTGGTATTCGCAAGATAGTTTTATCAAGGTTAGGAATTTAGGGAAACCGCAAATGGGTTTTTCAGGGTTACAGAGACTGAGTTCAAATCGATCTGCACAGGAAAAAAAGGAATCGGACAATGAAACGTGTTCATTGTTTGACCAGAGGCTAGCTTCTGACTCGTGTATTAAAAAATCTTGTGTTTATACAATACCATGTTCGACTTCGACCTTGGAGCAAGAACAAGGAGTCAACATCCCATATTCCACACCCCACATCTCAGTGTGAGCCAACTGATTATAAATTCTCTCAGTATATTATGAATACCTCTTTGTTCATTGTTCCTTTTGGCTTCATTATCTTTATCACTTTGTGGAATACACATCTTAGAATCATACTATGGTGTCTATGCGATTGTCATATAGACACACAGATTATTATGCAACGACATCTATACTTTGATTATTTACGTACACAGATCAGCTTATTACATTTGGACAAACGGCCTATAGCCCAGGCCTACCCTCAGTTTCTTATGCTCTATCCCATGAGGAGGGGATAATTTACTGGTCACTGTATCTGACCACTGGGACCGTCGCAAGCCCATAAGCAAGGCTTGTAAGGCCCTACATCCTGAGAGCTGAAGCTTTGCAGAGGCCCGTTCTTGAATGGAGCGGAGGTGACCATACTCCTCCTCCGTTCCATTGCCAGAAATAGCTGAGCCATGTGCTTGGTTTGATTTGACAGTCCCATAGACTATTGAATAGAGCTGAGGTTGAGTGTTGTCACCTTGGCACCATTCAAGACCAGGCTCTGCAGAGCTTTGGTTCTCAGGTTTTCGAGCCTCATGTTTGGGATTGATGTTTGACCCTCATCGATCAGTAAGTTATTCCCTGCCCTATAGAATGTCCCGCTAATAGGGTTTTTGAGGACTTTAGGATTCTTATAGAACAAAGAAAATATTACCACTCAAACCCCCTGCAGCTTTAAGGTTTAGGGGGAAATTAAGAACTAATTCTTTATTTCTTTGTCGCTCCTAATTGGGAGACCCAGACAATTGGGTGTATAGCTACTGCCTCCGGAGGCCGCACAAAGTACTACACTTAAAAGTGTAAGGCCCCTCCCCTTCTGGCTATACACCCCCCCGTGGGATCACGGGTTCCTCAGTTTTTTGCTTTGTGCGAAGGAGGTCAGACACGCACGCATAGCTCCACTGTTTAGTCAGCAGCAGCTGCTGACTATGTCGGATGGAAGAAAAGAGGGCCCATACAGGGCCCCCAGCATGCTCCCTTCTCACCCCACTTTCTGTCGGCGGTGTTTGTTAAGGTTGAGGTACCCATTGCGGGTACGGAGGCTGGAGCCCACATGCTGATTCCTTCCCCATCCCCATTAGGGTTCCGGGTGAAGTGGGACTTTACCGGTCTCCAGGCACTGAGACCGTGCTCCATCCGCAGCCCCTGGAGAAGCCGCTGGATATGGAGCTGAGTATCGTCAGGGACAGACCCTGCTCCGTCAAGGTACTCTGTGTCCCCGTGCATAGCGCGCACACCGCAGCATGGCTGGGTGTGTTAGTGCGCCGGGGACATCAGCGCTGCTGCGCTTGTGCCATTTCCTCACTACAGCTTGGCTGAGTGGGTAGACTTAGGGCGAACGGTCGCGCCGGCCGCTGGGGTCAGTCACACTGCGACGCGGCTGGGACTTGTGGTGCGCCGGGGACTTCCGCGCTGGCCGTGCATATATCACGGCCGCGCTTATTACTACAGTCCCCGGCTTTTGCGGCCTAGTTCGTCTCGTTCCCGCCTCCGCACCTGCCAGTCAGGAGGAGGGCGGGACGCCGTACAGAGCATCAGCGCTGAGGGCTGGAGTCTGTTTTACATACTCCAGCCCTCACACCAGGCACAGTAGGACGCAGTTTCCCGCACTTTGTTTGTGGCACGCCCACGGTCCGCCCCTCTTCACAGGACGCCGGCAGCCATTCCTGTCTGCACGCTGAGCTGGAGAGGGGAGCCTGGGAGACCCAGACACGGGATTCTACGACCTCATACCCGCTTTTCAGCGGGCGGTAAGCAGCCCTCAAGGGCTCTCCCCCACTTGTGCCGTTGTGTACTTGGTATTTTGTATTTGCAAATACTTTTCACTGTACGGTCGCTGGTGATTCTCGGCTATATACCCTCCTAGATTGCAAGGAGGCAACAGCATGTCGTCCGTTAAACGCAAGGGTGCCAAGGCACAGACTTTATATGCTGCCTGTACCGCATGTGGGGCTACTCTACCGGCAGGTTCCACTGACCCCCATTGTGTGCAGTGCTCGGCCCCTGCAGCACTTGCTCAGCCGGGGCCTCTGCTAGACGTGACCCAGGGTGTACCACCTGTGAATGCTGTCCAGGTGACAGGAACGGAGTTTGCAGCTTTTGCTGATAGATTGTCTATGACAATGTCTAAGATTCTTGAAACATTGCAGTCTAGACCAGTAACTCAGACCACGGACACTGTTGAATCATTGCTCCCTGGTCCCCCTCAACTGGAACACTTCCGGGCTCCGGGGGTGTCACATGCACCCCAGGGTGACGGCTCTGACTCGGACGACAGTCCCAGACAGCCTAAGCGGGCTCGCTATGAGGGGCCCTCAACTTCGTCTCACTGGTCAGGATCCCAGCGGGATGAATCTATGGGTGATGAGGCGGATGTAACTGATCAGGATTCTGATCCTGGGACCGCTCTCAATCTGGATACACCGGATGGTGACGCCATAGTGAATGATCTTATAGCGTCCATCAATAAGATGTTAGATATTTCTCCGCCAGCTCCTCCTGAGGAGGAGTCAGCTTCACAGCATGAGAAATTCCATTTCAGATTTCCCAAGCGTAAATTAAGCTCTTTTCTGGACCACTCTGACTTTAGAGACGCAATCCAGAAACACCACGCTTATCCCGATAAGCGGTTTTCCAAACGGCTTAAAGATACACGCTATCCTTTTCCCCCTGACGTGGTCAAGGGCTGGACCCAGTGTCCCAAGGTGGACCCTCCAATCTCCAGGCTTGCAGCTAGATCCTTAGTTGCAGTGGAAGATGGAGCGGCACTTAAAGATGCCACTGACAGACAGATGGAGCTCTGGTTGAAATCCATCTATGAAGCTATTGGAGCGTCGTTGGCGCCAGCATTCGCAGCCGTATGGGCACTCCAAGCTATTTCAGCTGGGCTTACACAAGTCGACTCAGTCACACGTACATCTGCCCCGCAGGTGGCACCATTGACCTCTCAGATGTCTGCATTCGCGTCTTACGCGATTAATGCTGTCCTAGACTCTACGAGCCGTACGGCGTTGGCGTCAGCCAACTCCGTAGTTTTACGCAGAGCCTTGTGGTTGAGGGAATGGAAGGCAGATTCTGCTTCCAAGAAGTGCTTAACCAGTTTGCCTTTTTCTCGTGACCGATTGTTTGGTGAGCGTTTGGATGAAATCATTAAACACTCCAAGGGTAAGGATTCATCCTTACCTCAACACAGACAAAACAAACCCCAACAAAGGAGGGGTCAGTCTGGTTTTCGGTCCTTTCGAGGCTCAGGCAGGTCCCAATTCTCCTCGTCTAAGAGGACTCAAAAGGATCAGAGAGGCTCAGATTCTTGGCGGACTCAATCACGCCCAAAAAAGACAGCAGGAAGAACCGTCACCAAGACGGCTTCCTCATGACTCTCAGTCTCCTCCTTCCGCATCCTCGGTCGGTGGCAGGCTCTCCCGCTTTGGCGACATTTGGCTGTCACAGGTCAAAGACCGTTGGGTGAGAGACATTCTGTCTCACGGGTACAGGATAGAGTTCAGCTCTCGTCCTCCAACTCGTTTCTTCAGAACTTCTCCACCGCCCGACCGGGCCGATGCTCTGCTGCAGGCGGTGGCCGCTCTAAAGGCGGAAGGAGTGGTGACTTCCGTTCCTCTTCAGGAACAAGGTCACGGTTTTTACTCCAATTTGTTTGTGGTGCCAAAGAAGGACGGGTCGTTTCGTCCCGTCCTGGATCTAAAGTTGCTCAACAAACACGTAAAAACCAGGAGGTTCCGGATGGAATCTCTCCGCTCCGTCATCGCCTCAATGTCTCAAGGAGATTTCCTAGCATCAATAGACATCAAGGATGCTTATCTCCACGTGCCGATTGCGCCAGAGCATCAGCGTTTTCTACGCTTCGTTATAGGAAGCGAACACCTGCAGTTCGTAGCGCTACCTTTCGGGCTGGCGACAGCCCCTCGGGTCTTCACCAAGGTCATGGCTGCAGTAGTAGCAGTCCTGCACTCGCAGGGTCACTCTGTGATTCCGTATTTGGACGATCTACTTATCAAGGCACCCTCTCAAGAGGCATGCCAACACAGTTTGAACGTGGCACTGAAGACTCTCCAGAGTTTCGGGTGGATTGTCAACTTTGCAAAGTCAAATCTAACCCCGACCCAATCACTAACATATCCTTGGCATGGAGTTTCATACTCTCTCAGCGATAGTGAAACATCCACTGGACAAGCAGTGCTCGCTGCAGACAGGGGTGCAATCTCTCCTTCAGGGCCAGTCGCACACCTTGAGGCGCCTCATGCATTTCCTAGGGAAAATGGTGGCAGCAATGGAAGCAGTCCCTTTCGCGCAGTTTCATCTGCGCCCTCTACAATGGGACATTCTCCGCCAATGGGACGGGAAGTCGACGTCCCTCGACAGGGATGTTTCCCTCTCTCAGACAGCCAAGGATTCTCTCCGGTGGTGGCTTCTTCCCACCTCTTTTTCAAAAGGAAGGTCGTTCCTACCCCCATCCTGGGCGGTAGTCACGACAGATGCGAGCCTATCAGGGTGGGGAGCAGTGTTTCTTCACCACAGGGCTCAGGGTACGTGGACTCGGAAAGAGTCCACCCTTCAGATCAATGTTCTGGAAATCAGAGCAGTCTATCTTGCCCTGCAAGCCTTCCAACAGTGGCTGGAAGGCAAGCAGATCCGAATTCAGTCGGACAATTCCACGGCGGTGGCGTACATCAACCACCAAGGGGGAACACGCAGTCGGCAAGCCTTCCAGGAAGTAAGGCTGATTCTGTCGTGGGTGGAAGACACAGCATCCACCATATCCGCAGTTCACATCCCAGGCGTGGAAAACTGTGAAGCAGATTTTCTCAGTCGCCAGGGCATGGACGCAGGGGAATGGTCCCTTCACCCGGACGTGTTTCAGGAGATCTGTCGCCGCTAGGGGATGCCGGACGTCGACCTGATGGCGTCACGACACAACAACAAGGTCCCGGTTTTCATGGCACGATCTCACGATCACCGAGCTTGGGCGGCAGACGCCTTAGTTCAAGATTGGTCACAGTTCCGGCTACCTTATGTGTTCCCACCTCTGGCACTGTTGCCCAGAGTGCTCCGAAAGATCAGGTCCGACTGCCGCCGCGCCATTCTCGTCTCTCCAGACTGGCCAAGGAGGTCGTGGTACCCGGATCTGTGGCACCTCACGGTAGGCCAACCGTGGGCGCTACCAGACCGTCCAGACTTGCTGTCTCAAGGGCCGTTTTTCCATCTGAATTCTGCGGCCCTGAACCTGACTGTGTGGCCATTGAGTCCTGGATCCTAGGGGCCTCAGGTTTATCTCATGAGGTGGTTGCCACCATGAGACAGGCTAGGAAACCATCCTCCGCCAAGATCTACCACAGGACGTGGAAGATATTCCTATCTTGGTGCTCTGCCCAGGGAGTTTCTCCCTGGCCATTTGCATTGCCTATTTTTCTTTCCTTCCTGCAGTCTGGGTTGGAAAAAGGTTTGTCGCTTAGCTCCCTTAAAGGTCAAGTCTCCGCGCTATCCGTATTTTTTCAGAAACGCCTAGCGCGACTTCCTAAGGTACGCACGTTCCTGCAAGGAGTCTGTCATATCGTCCCTCCTTACAAGCGGCCGTTGGAGCCCTGGGATCTGAACAAGGTTCTAATTGCTCTCCAGAAGCCGCCTTTCGAGCCTATGAAGGAGATTTCCTTTTCTCGGCTTTCACAGAAAGTGGCTTTTCTAGTGGCGGTCACGTCTCTTCGGAGAGTGTCCGAGCTGGCGGCGTTATCTTGCAAATCTCCCTTCCTGGTGTTTCACCAGGACAAGGTAGTTCTGCGTCCAATTCCAGAATTTCTTCCCAAGGTGGTATCTTCCTTTCATCTCAATCAGGATATCACTTTACCGTCTTTGTGTCCGCATCCAGTTCACCAATTCGAAAAGGGTTTGCATTTGTTGGACCTGGTGAGAGCACTCAGGATCTACATTTCCCGCACGGCGCCCCTGCGCCGCTCGGATGCACTCTTTATCCTGGTCGCTGGTCAGCGTAAAGGGTCGCAAGCTTCCAAATCCACCCTTGCGCGGTGGATCAAGGAACCAATTCTTCACACCTACCGTTCTGCTGGGCTTCCGATTCCATCTGGACTGAAGGCCCATTCTACCAGAGCCGTGGGTGCGTCCTGGGCATTACGGCATCAGGCTACGGCTCAGCAGGTGTGCCAGGCGGCTACCTGGTCGAGTCTGCACACTTTTACCAAACATTATCAGGTGCATACCTTCGCTTCGGCGGATGCCGGCCTAGGTAGACAAGTCCTTCAGGCGGCGGTGGCCCACCTGTAGGAAAGGTCTGCTTGACAGCCCTATCACGAGGTATTCTTTTACCCACCCAGGGACTGCTTTTGGACGTCCCAATTGTCTGGGTCTCCCAATTAGGAGCGACAAAGAAGAAGGGAATTTTGTTTACTTACCGTAAATTCCTTTTCTTCTAGCTCCAATTGGGAGACCCAGCACCCGCCCTGTTTTTTCTTAGGGATTTTGTTTTTCGGGTGCACATGTTGTTCATGTTAATAAGTTCAGTTCTCCGATGTTGTTTATCGGATTGAATTTGTTTTTGAAACAGTTATTGGCTTTCCTCCTTCTTGCTTTTGCACTAAAACTGAGGAACCCGTGATCCCACGGGGGGGTGTATAGCCAGAAGGGGAGGGGCCTTACACTTTTAAGTGTAGTACTTTGTGCGGCCTCCGGAGGCAGTAGCTATACACCCAATTGTCTGGGTCTCCCAATTGGAGCTAGAAGAAAAGGAATTTACGGTAAGTAAACAAAATTCCCTTCTTTATGGCCGTTTCTTCACCCTCCTACATTTAAAAAAAAAATGTGGCAAACCCCTTTCTTTATCGTTCCTATGGGAGACCCAGACCATGGGTGTATAGCTACTGCCTCCGGAGGACACACAAAGTTACTACACTCAAAACGTGTAGCTCCTCCCTCCCAGTATATACACCCCCTGCTAGCCGGTCCTAGCCAGTTTTTTGCTTTGTGTCAGGAGAGATCACACACACACATGCATCCTTTTTTGATTTTCATTTTTTTCTACAGATTTGGAAGAAAAGCGGGTCCACTGGACACCCGGCATGTCCCTTCACACCCCCCTGGCGGCGGTGCTGTTAAGGTTGATTCAGGGCAAGAGCCCTTCATGCCGCGCTCCTTCACCATCCCATGCTGGGGCTCTGGCTTGAAGTGGGAGCCAACACGGTTCTCACTGCTTTGCAGGAGACCGGCCTCCATCCGCAGCCCTTTGACAGGACCCTGCTGGACGGAGCACTGGACCCCCACCCCACCAAAGCTAAGTATAGAGACGTTATTCAGAGGGTCCTTCTGCAATGTGGGGCACTTTATTGGGGGACAGTGTTTGACTTTGATAATGCTGCTTGTACTGTGTTTCCGGCCGGTTCCACGGTTTTTTTCTGTGTACCGCGCCGATGATGCCTGATTTTCGGCCGCATGTTTAACTCTAGGTCCCGGCTTCAGCCGCGGCCTAGTTTCGTCTCGTTCCCCTGCATGTCAGTCATGCAGGGGGACGCTGCAGCGCCGGCCGCTCTGCACAGGGGAGGACACTCCTTGTTGAGGAGATGATTCCCTCCCCTGTACATTTCTTAGCCCTCCGTTTCCCGCTCCTGGGTTAACCCCCGCCCTCCCCCCTCACTCTAGCGCCATTTTCTCAGCGTTCTTAGTACGCTGATCGGCGCTGGCTGCTCTGCAGTGCAGAGGGAGTGAATATATGGCTGGGGGTCCAGGCTTGGAACCTGGGGGGGCACTCACAGCGGCCTGACAAGTCACAACCTCTGGTTGTGCACTTTTATATACTATCAGGGCATCGTGAAGGAGTTAATTCTTTATTATAGAATCTCCTCCTCAGCAGCATGTCTCACTAGGAGCAAAGCTCCAAGGCTGTACACTACATGTTCTGCATGTAGGCTCATATTGCCTGAACCGGCACAGACCCATACTGTCATGGTTCTTAGGTGGTGGTGCCTCAGCCTGGAGTCTCCCCAGGCTGAACCCCTGTCTTGTGTTTTCTAGACATTCTAGACAGAGCCCCCCACCTCTGCAGCAGGTCTCACAGAGCGAGGCTGCAGGCTGTTTTTTAATATCCACTGCTGGTAGTCTCGTACGGCTGTACCGAGCTCATAACCGCTGTGGCCCCTCAGCTTGGAGCCTCATGCATGGTCCCTCCAGCTGCTCCGGGTTCGGTGGCTGACCCCTGGGGGAATCTCTTTTTCCAGGGGTCGGCTGTCCCGGCATCCCCTGAGCATGCAACCCCCTTCTCAGGGCGTTTTTTGCTTGCTCAGCAAAGCTCACAGACCCCGTCCTCCTGACAGGGAGACGCAGGGTCCCCTGTCCTCCCCGTCCCGCAGCTCCGATACGAGCTGACCCACTGGACGAGGAGGATGTCTCTATCAGGGGCTCGGACGCTGCTTTACGTACTTTGATCCGTCCGTAGATGACGGGGATGCGAATGATTAGAGTCCATTATATTGGACCTCCTGCCGCCGGTATCAGAGGAGTATTCCCCGCTGGCAAAGAGGCATCAGTATACCTTTAACAAGACGAGGAGTGTGTTCTTTAACCACTCCAGTTTTCAACCCGCTGCGTCCAAGCCCGCAGCCTGTCCTGCAGATCCCACAGCGGGGTTCTGCTGCCTGTCTCCCCCTCCCATCAGAGGTGGTCAAGGAGTGTACTCATTCGCCAAGCGTGGCCACTCTGGTGTCCAGACTTTCAGCCCGGATAGTTGTATCAGTGGCTGACGGCACCTCTATAAGGATCCCACGGTACATTAACTTTGTACTGGACCTCAATCCGCCGGAGTTACCTTATCTAGGTGAACACAACGTGTGTTCCTTAACCACGCCAGTTTTCAGGCCCCTGTAACCAGCCCAGGGTCCGCTCTGACAGTCGCTTCCCATGAAGCGTGATTCTGAGGACTGGGTTTCCCCCGTCCACCAATGATGGTCAAGAGGTGGGCTCATTCACCTCAGGTGGCTCAGCCCGGACCGTTATGTCAGTGGCTGATGGCTCCTCAGAGGAGATGCATTCCCTCACAGGGACTCTATGCCCAAGACGGTTGCCTGCACTTCCAGACTTCAGTCTTTCCATCCTCTGCCAAGTCTGCCATGCTGGACACCGCACAGCGGTGGTTTTGGCTACTTTCCTCGCTATCCGCAGGTGTGGCTTCGGCAATGGAAGGCAGATGCCTCTATAGAGGTTCCTTGCTGGGCTCCCCTTTGGTGGGACCAGTCTCTTCGGAACCAACTAGGTGAAATTTAGGAAGCTCTCGGCGACGAGAGTTCTTCCTTGCCACAAACCTAAACCAGGGCAGCAATCAGTTGAGGTTTCGGTGGTTTCCGTTCCTCCTTCTGATCGTCCTCTAGCTCGGCCTTAGTTCATAGAACCAAATGGCTTGAAGCTGCGTCTTCAGAAGACCACAGGAGATGCTACCTCGGAGTCAGCTTCCTCCGAGCTATCTGGCCACGCCAACCACCTCCTGGGTCGGTGGCAGGCTCTCTCCACTTGGCGACGTATGGTTCTACCACGTCTCCGTTCAGTGGGGGCGAGTTTATATCTCCCATGGCTACAGGATGGAATTCTGTCCACCCGCCAAACAGATTTTTTCTGTCAACTCCTCCCGGCTCCAAGGCCGCCGCCTTCTCACAGGCCGTGGCATTTCTTGCAGCCCAACGGAGTAATTGTTCCGGTTCCCGACTGGGAACGGTTCTGAGATTTTTGCTTAAATCTATTTCTAGTCCCCGAAGAGGGCGGTGCCTTCCGACCTGGATCTTTAGCTTTTCAAGCATGGTCAGGTGTGGCGTTTTCACATGGAGTCTCGGTCTTGTTCCGTGTGTTTTTCACCGGATCAATCAAGAACCCAAGGAGATTCCCTAGCAGCCATCGGCATCAGGGATGCCTTTCGGCAAGGATCAATCGCAGTTTCACACCAGCGTTGACTACGTTTTGCCATCGGAGTGGTCCAATTCGTGGCTCTTCCCTTTGGGTTAGCCACGGCCCCTCGAGTATTCTCCTTGGGGCTACTGTGATTAGGGTCCTGCACCCCTAGGGGTTGGCAGTGATCGTTTGCCCTGGACGGTTTTCTTCTCGGGGTTTCATCCAGCGCAGACTCTTAGTAGAGTACTTCGCTTACTCTCGCCACTCTAATCTATTCGGGTGGCTTGTCATTCTGTCCAGGTCCACTCTGACTTCGCACCAGAGGTTTTCAGGGACGCAATTCGAGACTCTGTCGGCACTTGTGAAGCTGCTCTTAGTCGATCAGTAGTCCCTCTGGGTCGACGTCGTTCTATCAGACACCAAATAAGGTGCTGGTCAGACGGTGGCGTCATTGGAAGCGATTCCTTGCCCAGTTTCTCCTGCGTCCTCTGAGACTGGAGGGTTTCCGCTGTAACGCGACCTCCCTCCTTCTCGGAGTGGTGGCTTCGCCACTGACCAGGGGCTCGTTGCAGTGGTGGTTTCGGCCACTCTGTCTCAGGGATACTCCTTCCTAGCCCCGTCCCGGGTGATCCTCACCAGGGTGCTGGTCTTTCCGCCTTGGGAGCAGTATATCTCCACCGTGGAGCGCAGGGCGCTTGGACTCTGTCCGATTCAGCCCTCTGGTTCAATGTGCTGGAAATCAGAGCTGTATTTCTAGCTCTCTAAGCCTTCACCATCTGTTGGCGGCTAGGCACATCGAGTCCAGTCGGACAACGTGACAGCGTTTTCCTACATCAACTTCCAGGGCGGGACATTCAGCCGTCTGGCAATCTTGGCGGCTCATCATTCTTCAGTGGACAAGGGACTCCTAGTCCACCATATCCGCAGCCCACATCCTAGATGTGAAAACTGCGAGGCAGACTATTTCAGCTGTCCAACCGTGGTCCACAATCCTCAGGTTTTGCGGTAGGCACACTGGTTCATGTTTGATCCCAGCTTCGTCTCTACCTCTTGCCCAGAGTCCTGCGCAAGATCAGTTAAGGGGGCCGTCGGGTCATTCTCATTCTCCAGACTGACCCAGGCAGGCTTGGTACCCTGACCTGCTCCTTCTGTCCGTTGGATTGCCATGGCATCTTCCGGACCGTTCAGACCTTTTCTCAAAAGAGTCCGTTTTTTCCGTCAGAATTCTGGATTCTCAGATTGACGGCGTAGATCTTGAGTCCTGGATCTTGGCGACTTCTGGTATCCTTCCTGAAGTCATCTCCGCTATGACTCGAGCTTCAAAGTGTCCTTGACCTTTTTAGCCTTGCCGACCCTCCTGTCTCTTTCACAGTCCGGTTTACAGCTAGGACTATCCCTCATGAGGGACAGGTCTCTGCTCTGTCAGTATGTGCCAGCGGCGTATCGTCCGGCTGGCTCCGGTGCGCTCCTTTCAGGGCGCATCTCACATTATTCCGCCTTTCCTGCGGCCTATGGAGCCCTGGGACCTTAATCCGGTCCTCCCGGTTCCCGGAAACCCCCCTTTGCGCCTCTTAGGGAGGTTTCTTTGTTTCATCTTTCACAGAAAGTAGTCTTTCTAGTGGCTATAATTTCCCACCAGAGAGTTCTAGCTGTACTCTCTCGGAGTCACCCCCTTCTTGGCCTTTTGCATCAAGACAGGGTGGTCTCCGTCCGACTCCGGACTTTTTTCCCTGAGGTGGTTCCTGCTTCCACCTTATCCGGGGCAATTTTCCTGCCTTCCTTTTGTCCGGCTCCTGTTCATCGTTTGAGAAAGCGTTGCATATCCTGGATCTGGTGCGGGCGCTCCGGATCTATGTGTCTTGCACCGCCGTTATTAGGCAGTGCACCTCTCTCTGGTGCTGACCGCTAGTCAGCGTAGCGGTCTCTCGGCATCTAAGCCGACCCTGGGTCGTTGGCTTAGGTCGGCCATTTCCGAGGCCCAACAAGTGTACTCAAGTGCCTTCCCCGCCGGGGATCAGAGCACATTTGATCAGACCTGTCGGTGCCCTTTGGGCTTTCAGGCTCCAGGCTACGGCTCAGTAGGTCTGTCAGACTGCAGCTCGAATTAGTCTGCATACCTTTTTCGAAGCTCTATCCAAGGCATGCTTATGCTTTGGCAGACGCGGGCTTAGGCAGACGCATCTTTCAGGTGTCTGTCGCCCATTTGTGAAGTTAGGTTTTGCCTGCTTCTCAGTTGTCTGGTTATTCCCACCCATGGACTGCTTTGGAACGTCCCATGGTCTGGGTCTCCCATAGGAACGATAAAGAAAAAGAGAATTTTGTTTACTTACCGTAAATTCTTTTTCTTATAGTTCCGTCATGGGAGACCCAGCACCCTCCCTATTGCCTGTTGGCAGGTTTCTTGTTCCGGTGTCTTCACCGGCTGTTATTGTTGTAGACAGAGGTTCCGGTTCTTCCGGTTTTTCCTCTGTCTCTTCTTGTGGGTGGATGTCCTCCTTCAGCTTTTGCACTAAACTGGCTAGGACCGGCTAGCAGGGGGTGTATATACTGGGAGGGAGGAGCTACACGTTTTGAGTGTAGTAACTTTGTGTGTCCTCCGGAGGCAGTAGCTATACACCCATGGTCTGGGTCTCCCATGACGGAACTATAAGAAAAAGAATTTACGGTAAGTAAACAAAATTCTCTTTTTACTTTACATGACTTTATTAGCTGTGTGCTTGGCCTTTGTCAGGAGAAACCCTAGTGTAAATGCTAGCTTTTGTGCACCCTTATTGATCTTGAGGGCTATGCCAGGTGTCACAGCTTTTAGTTTTCCATGTTTATTCATGATAAATGTTAAGAGAACATGGTGCTCCTCATAAAATCACCCCATTTGTTTGTGGGGTTTTTTTTACCTTGTTTTAAAGGGATTGCCCAGGAGTGGGACAGAAATCTGCATTCTTCTGAATCATGACGGCATAGGGTGCACCCGCTGTCACAACTCACCGCTGTTCCCTAAGTGGCCGGGCTGTCATATGACCACATGTATGGGATTTGTATTCTTGCGGTGACAAGACTCTTCTGGCTTCTCTCAATTGACTTCTATTGAGAGAAGCCGATCACATCTATTCGATCCATGACCACAAGTATGTAAATCCTATACATGCAGTGTTATGACCACCAGCTATACCGGGCAATCAAGATTCCATGTGCACCGCATGTTGTCACAACTTGGTGATCCACAGTCACATAGTATGATTGCAGACTTTTATTCCAAGCACGGACAACAGTCTAAATACTGATTTGTATATGGCTGACCATTGCTTTTTTAGGTATTCTGAACATACCCAACTGCAGACGCAGCAGAGAGCGGTCCAGGAATCGATCCAAGTGAAGCTCAACGAATTTGAGCAATGGATAACACAGTATCAGGCCGCCTTCAGCAATTTAGAGGCAACGAAATTGGCAGGGTTGCTTCAGGAAATAAGCAGCCAAATGGACCTGGGTATGTGACAATTTATTGTATCATATACATATATAATATGTAAATATTCGGGCTGGTAACTCAGTGGTTAGCACTGTAGTCTTGCAGTGCTGGGGTCCTGGGTTCAAGTCCCACTAAGGACAACATCTGCAAGGAGTTTGTATGTTCTCCCTGTGTTTGTGTGGGTTTCCTCCGGATACTCAGTTTATCGCACATCCCCACACTGCTGATTGCAATAGAAGACACTCAGCCTAGGATGCGAGGCAGGACGTGCGGCCGCCTAGTGCGTTATAGGCAACATGGTTGACAACTGTTTAAGTTTTTTCTCTAGTCTATACAAACTGTATGTTCCGTATTGTAAGAAGAACCCCCCCCCCCCCAAAAAAAAAAAATGGGGGTACATCTTACTATGCGGATATGGCTTACCGGGGAGGCGATGGAGTGTGGGGTCATAGGAGGCAGGGTCAGCGATGCTGAGGGCTCGGAGGAGAAGTGGAGCACCTCAGGAAGGTTACAGGACGGGGTGTTTCGGCGACTCCATTGAATCGCCCGCGGTTGACGTGATGAACTTCAAGAAGATGGCCTTGGAGTCCTATCTGCGCTCGCGCCGTGTCCGCGGTCACCATCTTGAAGTCCATATCGTCAATCATGGGCGATTCAACGGAGTCTGCAGTCAGATCAATGGCATCTGCCGCTGAGACACCCCGTCCTGTGACCCTCCTGAGTCACTCCACTGCAGTGTCACCCCCCGCAGCCTGCCGGCCGATCAATGGTGCCCGCCACCGCGACACCCCAGAGCCTGCAGTATCGCCGACCCTCCAAGCCGCAACACCCCCTCATCTGAGCCTGCTGCATCACTGACCCTGCCTCCTGTGACCTCCCTGAGCCGCTCCACCACCGCTGCTCCCCCCTTGTGAGCATTAGGATTAAAACACACTGGGCTTATAAGACGAACAATCATTTTAACCTTTTAATAATTATTTTTTCCTATTTTCTTCCTCTAAATTTGGGGTGCATCTTATAAAACAAAAAATACAGTACTTTATCTAGCCTATATGCTTATTTTTTTCTTGTGTCCCCTCAGGTCCCCCCAGCTATGTACCAGCTACAGCCTTCCTCCAGAATGCCGGCCAGGCCCATCTCATCACACAGTGTGAGCAGTATGAGGCAGAGATGGGCACGCTGCTGCAGCAGAGGCGCTCTGTGCTTCGCGGCTGCCTTGAGCACCTTCACAACTATGCCACGGTTGCACTTTTGTACCCCAAATCCATGTTTCAGAGACACAGAATGGAACAGTGGAAGACCTGGATGGAAGAACTGATATGCAGCATGACAATGGAGCACTGTCAGGAAATCTACGCAAAGTGAGTATAGAAGTCAGTCTATTGTGCGGAATCCAGGCTGCAAAATATAAGCTTCTTTGTTCTACTGTTTATCGTTGTTACACAGATTTGTTCAGTTTTTGGAATTGCTACGGTTATAAAGTTTCTTTACTTAATTTAACCCTTTGGAAATGCAGCCCTTTACAGTATAGTTTTTTTGCATTTGTTTTCACAAATCAGATTCCAAGAGACATCACATCTATTTATTTTTCCGATGACATAATCGTACAATGGCTCATTTCTTTGTCGCTCCATTGGGAGACCCAGACAATTGGGGTGTATAGGCTATGCCTCCGGAGGCCGCACAAAGTATTACACTAAAAGTGTAAAGCCCCTCCCCTTCTGCCTATACACCCCCCGTGCTCCCACGGGCTCCTCAGTTTTTTGCTTTGTGCGAAGGAGGCAGACATGCATGCACAGCTCCACAGATTAGTCAGCAGCAGCTGCTGACTATGTCGGATGGAAGAAAAGTGGGCCCATATAGGGCCCCCAGCATGCTCCCTTCTCACCCCACTCTTGTCGGCGGTGCTGTTAAGGTTGAGGTATCCATTGCGGGTACGGAGGCTGGAGCCCACATGCTGTTTTCCTTCCCCATCCCCCTTGGGGCTCTGGGTGAAGTGGGATCCTATCGGTCTCCAGGCACTGAGGCCGTGCTCCATCCACAGCTCCTGAGGACTCTGCTGGATAGGAGCCGAGTATCGTTCAGGGACATGGCCCTGCTACTTGGAGGTACTCTGTGTCCCCGTGGGGACCGCGCACAGCAACACTCCAGCATTGCTGGGTGTGCTAGTGCACCGGGGACCGCGGCGCTGACCGTGTTAAATGTGCCATTACACACTGCAGCGTCGCTGAGTGTGTTTGTGTATGGGGACTACCGCGCTGACCGCCGCTGCCATTGTTAACACTGCGGCGCGGCTGGGACTTGTAGTGCGCCGGGGACTTCCGCGCCGGCCGCGCTTATACGGCGGCTGCGCTTATTACTCGAGTCCCCGGCTTTTGCGGCCTAGTCTCTTTTCCTCCCGCCCCCACCCCTGCCAGTCAGGGGAAGGGCGGGACGCTGCACAGGACGAGCAGCACTGAGGGCTGGAGCATGCTTTGCATACTCCACCCCTCTCACTGTGCACAGTGGGGCACCAGTTCCCGCACTTTCTGGGTCACGCCCACGGCTCCCTCCTCTCCCCAGGACGCCGGCAGCCATTCCTGTCAGCTCCTTGAACGCTGCAGAGGGGGACAAATTCTGGAAGACCCAGGCAGGGACTCTGGTGGCCTCACAACCGCTTTAAGCGGGTGGTAAGCAGCACCTGTGGTGCTAGCCCCATTTCTGCAGAAGTGTAATTTTAAGTTATATGTTTATAGGATATACTTTACACTGTACGGTGCACAGTTGATTCTGGCTATATACCCTATTGTGTTGCTCAGGGAAGACAACAGCATGGCGCCCACAAAAGGCAGGGGTGCCAAACCACAGGCTTACTATGCTGCCTGCGCCGCATGTACGACCCCGCTACCGGCAGGATCCACTGACCCTCATTGTGTGCACTGCTCGGCCCCTCTGGCACTTACTCAGCCGGAGCCTCTGCTAAGGGGGGCCCAGGGGGAACCACCTGCTGACACTGTCCAGGTGACGGATAAACTCTCTGAGACTATGGCTAAGATACTAGAAGCCTTGCAGTCCAGACCAGTATCTCAGCACAGGGGCACTGTTGAATCATTGCTCCCTGGCCCCCCTCAGTTGGACCAGCAAGGTCCCCCCGGGGTGTCTCATAGATCCCAGGGTGAGGTCTCTGACACAGACCCCGGCCCCAGACCGACTAAGCGAGCTCGCTGGGAAATTCCCTCGACATCTTCATATTGTTCAGGGTCTCAGCGGGGGGAATCTCTGGATGATGAAGCGGAGACAGCTGCTCAGGATTTTGATCCTGAGGCCGCTCTCAATCTTGATACTCCTGATGGTGACGCCATAGTGAATGATCTTATTGCGTCCATCAATCAAATGTTGGATATTTCTCCCTCAGCTCCTCCAGTGGAGGAGTCAGCTTCTCAGCAGGAGAATTCCGTTTCAGGTTTCCCAAGCGTACAGCGAGTATGTTTCTAGACCACTCTGATTTCAGAGAGGCAGTCCAGAATCACCGTGCTTGTCCAGATAAGCGTTTTTCTAAGCGCCTTAAGGATTCACGTTATCCTTTTCCCCCTGACGTGGTCAAAGGTTGGACTCAGTGTCCCAGGGTGGATCCTCCAATCTCCAGACTGGCGGCTAGATCCATACTTGCAGTGGAAGACGGAGCTTCGCTCAAAGATGCCACTGACAGGCAGATGGAGCTCTGGTTGAAATCCATCTATGAAGCGATCGGCGCTTCTTTTGCCCCAGCATTCGCAGCCGTATGGGCGCTACAAGCTATCTCAGCAGGTCAAGCGCAAATTGACGCAGCCACACGCACGTCCGCGCCGCAGGTGGCGTCCATAACCTCTCAGACGTCGGCATTTGCGTCTTACGCTATTAATGCTGTCCTGGACTCTGCGAGCCGTACGGCGGTTGCATCCGCCAATTCGGTGGTACTCCGCAGGGCCTTGTGGCTACGGGAATGGAAGGCAGATTCTGCTTCCAAAAAGCGCTTAACCAGTTTGCCAATTTCTGGCGACCGATTGTTTGGCGAGCGTTTGGATGAAATCATCAAACAATCCAAGGGAAAGGATACATCCTTACCCCAGCCCAAACCGAACATACCCCAACAGAGGAGGGGGCAGTCGAAGTTTCGGTCCTTTCGGGGCGCGGGCAGGTCCCAATTCTCCTCGTCCAAAAGGCCTCAGAAAGATCAAGGGAACTCCGATTCATGGCGGTCTAAGTCACGTCCTAAAAAGACCACCGGAGGTGCCGCTACCAAAGCGGCTTCCTCATGACTTTCGACCTCCTCTAGTAGCATCCTCGGTCGGTGGCAGGCTCTCCCGCTTTTGCGACACCTGGCTACCACGGGTAAAATGTCTCTCACCCAACGGTCTTTTACCCGTGGTAGCCAGGTGTCGCAAAAGCGGGAGAGCCTGCCACCGACCGAGGATGCGGATTGAGGAGGCCGAAAGTCATGAGGAAGCCGCTTTGGTAGCGGCACCTCCGGTGGTCTTTTTAGGACGTGACTTAGACCGCCATGAATCGGAGTTCCCTTGATCTTTCTGAGGCCTTTTGGACGAGGAGAATTGGGACCTGCCCGCGCCCCGAAAGGACCGAAACTTCGACTGCCCCCTCCTCTGTTGGGGTATGTTCGGTTTGGGCTGGGGTAAGGATGTATCCTTTCCCTTGGATTGTTTGATGATTTCATCCAAACGCTCGCCAAACAATCGGTCGCCAGAAATTGGCAAACTGGTTAAGCGCTTTTTGGAAGCAGAATCTGCCTTCCATTCCCGTAGCCACAAGGCCCTGCGGAGTACCACCGAATTGGCGGATGCAACCGCCGTACGGCTCGCAGAGTCCAGGACAGCATTAATAGCGTAAGACGCAAATGCCGACGTCTGAGAGGTTATGGACGCCACCTGCGGCGCGGACGTGCGTGTGGCTGCGTCAATTTGCGCTTGACCTGCTGAGATAGCTTGTAGCGCCCATACGGCTGCGAATGCTGGGGCAAAAGAAGCGCCGATCGCTTCATAGATGGATTTCAACCAGAGCTCCATCTGCCTGTCAGTGGCATCTTTGAGCGAAGCTCCGTCTTCCACTGCAAGTATGGATCTAGCCGCCAGTCTGGAGATTGGAGGATCCACCCTGGGACACTGAGTCCAACCTTTGACCACGTCAGGGGGAAAAGGATAACGTGAATCCTTAAGGCGCTTAGAAAAACGCTTATCTGGACAAGCACGGTGATTCTGGACTGCCTCTCTGAAATCAGAGTGGTCTAGAAACATACTCGCTGTACGCTTGGGAAACCTGAAACGGAATTCTCCTGCTGAGAAGCTGACTCCTCCACTGGAGGAGCTGAGGGAGAAATATCCAACATTTGATTGATGGACGCAATAAGATCATTCACTATGGCGTCACCATCAGGAGTATCAAGATTGAGAGCGGCCTCAGGATCAAAATCCTGAGCAGCTGTCTCCGCTTCATCATCCAGAGATTCCCCCCGCTGAGACCCTGAACAATATGAAGATGTCGAGGGAATTTCCCAGCGAGCTCGCTTAGTCGGTCTGGGGCCGGGGTCTGTGTCAGAGACCTCACCCTGGGATCTATGAGACACCCCGGGGGGACCTTGCTGGTCCAACTGAGGGGGGCCAGGGAGCAATGATTCAACAGTGCCCCTGTGCTGAGATACTGGTCTGGACTGCAAGGCTTCTAGTATCTTAGCCATAGTCTCAGAGAGTTTATCCGTCACCTGGACAGTGTCAGCAGGTGGTTCCCCCTGGGCCCCCCTTAGCAGAGGCTCCGGCTGAGTAAGTGCCAGAGGGGCCGAGCAGTGCACACAATGAGGGTCAGTGGATCCTGCCGGTAGCGGGGTCGTACATGCGGCGCAGGCAGCATAGTAAGCCTGTGGTTTGGCACCCCTGCCTTTTGTGGGCGCCATGCTGTTGTCTTCCCTGAGCAACACAATAGGGTATATAGCCAGAATCAACTGTGCACCGTACAGTGTAAAGTATATCCTATAAACATATAACTTAAAATTACACTTCTGCAGAAATGGGGCTAGCACCACAGGTGCTGCTTACCACCCGCTTAAAGCGGTTGTGAGGCCACCAGAGTCCCTGCCTGGGTCTTCCAGAATTTGTCCCCCTCTGCAGCGTTCAAGGAGCTGACAGGAATGGCTGCCGGCGTCCTGGGGAGAGGAGGGAGCCGTGGGCGTGACCCAGAAAGTGCGGGAACTGGTGCCCCACTGTGCACAGTGAGAGGGGTGGAGTATGCAAAGCATGCTCCAGCCCTCAGTGCTGCTCGTCCTGTGCAGCGTCCCGCCCTTCCCCTGACTGGCAGGGGTGGGGGCGGGAGGAAAAGAGACTAGGCCGCAAAAGCCGGGGACTCAAGTAATAAGCGCGGCCGCCGTATAAGCGCGGCCGGCGCGGAAGTCCCCGGCGCACTACAAGTCCCAGCCGCGCCGCAGTGTTAACAATGGCAGCGGCGGTCAGCGCGGTAGTCCCCATACACAAACACACTCAGCGACGCTGCAGTGTGTAATGGCACATTTAACACGGTCAGCGCCGCGGTCCCCGGTGCACTAGCACACCCAGCAATGCTGGAGTGTTGCTGTGCGCGGTCCCCACGGGGACACAGAGTACCTCCAAGTAGCAGGGCCATGTCCCTGAACGATACTCGGCTCCTATCCAGCAGAGTCCTCAGGAGCTGTGGATGGAGCACGGCCTCAGTGCCTGGAGACCGATAGGATCCCACTTCACCCAGAGCCCCAAGGGGGATGGGGAAGGAAAACAGCATGTGGGCTCCAGCCTCCGTACCCGCAATGGATACCTCAACCTTAACAGCACCGCCGACAAGAGTGGGGTGAGAAGGGAGCATGCTGGGGGCCCTATATGGGCCCACTTTTCTTCCATCCGACATAGTCAGCAGCTGCTGCTGACTAATCTGTGGAGCTGTGCATGCATGTCTGCCTCCTTCGCACAAAGCAAAAAACTGAGGAGCCCGTGGGAGCACGGGGGGTGTATAGGCAGAAGGGGAGGGGCTTTACACTTTTAGTGTAATACTTTGTGCGGCCTCCGGAGGCATAGCCTATACACCCCAATTGTCTGGGTCTCCCAATTGGAGCTAGAAGAAAAGGAATTTACGGTAAGTAAACAAAATTCCCTTCTTCTTTGTCGCTCCATTGGGAGACCCAGACAATTGGGTGTATAGCTACTGCCTCCGGAGGCCACACAAAGTATTACACTTAAAAGTGTAAACCCCTCCCCTCTGCTATACACCCTCCCGTGCATCACGGACTCCTCAGTTTTTATGCTTTGTGCGAAGGAGGCTGACCTCCACGCATAGCTCCACATCTTAGTCAGCAGCAGCTGCTGACTAGGTCGGATGGAAGAAAAGAGGGCCCATATCGGGGCCCCCAGCATGCTCCCTTCTCACCCCACTCTGGTCGGCGGTGTTGTTAAGGTTGAGGTACCCATTGCGGGTACATAGGCAGGAGCCACATGCTGTTTTCCTTCCCCATCCCTTTAGGGCTCTGGGTGAAGTGGGATCCTAATCGGTCTCCAGGCACTGGGACCGTGCTCCCTCCGCAGCCCCTGGGGAATCTGCCGGATAGGAGCCGAGTATCGTCAGGGACAAGGCCCTGCTACTGTGAGGTACTCTGTGTCCCCGTGGGGACCGCGCATGGAGCGCTTGTGCCATACACACTGCAGCACTGCTGGGTGTGTTAGTTCGCCGGGGACTACCGCGCCGGCCGTGCTTATTTGCCGGCCGCGCTTATAACTTTAGTCCCCGGCTTTTGCGGCCTAGTTTCGCTTATTCCCGCCCACAGGCCTGCCAGTCAGGGAAGGGCAGGACGCTGCACAGGACGGCAGCACTGAGGGCTGGAGCATACTCTGTATCCTCCTCCCCCCTCACTCAGCACAGTGGCTTTCTAGGGCACGCCCACGGCCCCCTCCTCCCCACAGAACGCCGGCAGCCATTCCTGTCAGCACTTCTGACGCTGGAGAGGAGAGACAGGGAGGCCCGGGCACGGATTCTGGTGATCACACAACCGCTGTGAGCGGTCGGTAAGCAGCACCTGAGGTGCTGGCCCCACTGAGTGCCGAAGTGTACATATATATATATATATATGCTTGTTTGTATGGTCGCACTGTTGATTTTTGGCTACTCCTGGAGAAGCCTTACAGTCCAGCCCCGGGCACTGTTCAATCATTATACCGCCCCCGGACCTGCCAGTCAGGGGGAAGGGCGGGACAGTCGGGCTGACGCCGACAGTGAGGGCCGGAGCACACTTCGCTGTCCTCCGCCCCCCTCACTAATCACGCTACGGAACTGACCCCCTCAGGGTACTCAGTGTCCCCTTGGGGACGGTGCAGAGAGAAGCTTCGCCTCAGACTTGGCGACTACCGCGCCGACCGCGCCTGCTTGCCGGCCGCGGTCTGTAACTTTAGCTCCCGGCTTTTGCGGCCTAGCGCCTTAAACTCCCGCCCCTGGCCCTGCCAGTCAGGGGGAAGGGCGGGACGGTCAGTCGGAGGCTAGCAGTGACGGCTGGAGCACACTTGGCTGTCCTCCGCCTCCCTCACGTTTTACTCAGGGCACCAGATTCCCGCACTTTTGGGGTTACGCCCACGGCTCCCCCCTCCACTGTACACGCCGACAGCCATGTTTTCAGCAGCACATACTGCTTCAGGGTCGGTACACCAGGGGGCTTCTTCTCGATGCTGGGCCCCCTAGAGTGATGAACTGTATATGTGATACACTGTATATATGGCTATATAATGTTTGTATGCAGTTTCACAGTTCGGCTGTACATATGTATCCTCAGTGATCACTGTGAACATACTCGCTCAGCCGGTGACGGGGGGCACTGGTTGAGCTTCGCCGGCGTTCCCTGTCCAGGCGGCAAGGACAGAGTTACAGCTTTGCTGAGAAACTCTGGGTCATTTTCACTATCCATGTCTCAGGCTATGGACAAATGGTCGGCTAAGAGACTAGGAGTTTGCAGTCCAGACCGGCCCCTTACACAGGCCCCGGGCACTGCGGGATCGCCCCAGGCCTCTATCGGTCTGCGACGAAGCGTGTTCCTGGGGTGGCCTCTAGTTATTACGTGGTAAACTCAAGCACGAACCGCAGTCCCAGTCCGGCTAAGCAGCCTTGCTTGGAATCTTCCCCGACTTCTTCAAGGGTCTCAGCTTGAGGACCCTCTAGAGGATGGGGCGGAGGTCGCAACCCAGGACTCTGTCCGGACGTGGCTCTCAAGGCTTCACAGATACTGTCCAGAAGCACACCTTCCCGGACAAGCGTTTTACTGAACGCCTTATAACACACGTTGTCCCTTCCCCTCTGACGTTGTTAAGGTTTCGGCTCAGTGTCATAAGGTGCCCTCCAGTCTCTGGACTGGCGGCTAGATCAGTAGTAGCAGTGGCTGGCGGGTCCACGCTCAAGAATGCCACGGACAGACAGATAGAACTCCTAATGGGATCCATCTATGAAGCCATAGGCGCGTCCGTTTCCCCGGCCTTTGCAGGGGTGGGCACTCCAGGCTATCTCAGCTGCTCTGTCTCAGATCAATGCGGTCATCCTGTGCTCCGCAATTAGCGTCTTTGACGTCTCAGGCGGTGGTATTTTCATCCTCCGCCGTGCACAGAGAACCTTTTCTGCATGGCGGTCCAGGTCAGGGGAGTGGTCCCCACATGTCCAAGACCGATGTAGGAGACATTCTGTCTTACGGTCACAGGATAGAGCTCAGTTCTCGTCCTCCGACTTGTTGCTTCACAGCATCTCCGTCCCCCGAGCGAGCCGATGCACGTTTCCAGGCGGTGAACACTCCGAAGGCAGGAGGAGTTGCGATCCTCGTTCCCCTTCAAGAACGTAGTCGCGGCTTTTTACTCCAGCTTGTTCGTGGTACCAGATAGGACGGATCACTCCGCCCCGTTCTGGACTTCACACTGCTCAACGGACAGAGAACCTGACGGTTCCGGATGGAATCTCTCCGCTTGCCATCGCCTTTGATGGCCCAAGGAGGCTTCCTAGCATCAATCGACATCAGGGATGCTTATCTCCACGTGCCGATTGTACCAGAATATCAGCGCTTCCTGCGCGTCGCCATTGGGAACGAACACCTTCAGTTCGTGGCACTAACTTTCGGCCTGGTGACAGCCCTACGGGCCTTCACCAAGGTCATGACAACGGTGGTAACGGTCCTACTCTCTCAGGCAATCTGCTGGTCAAGGCCCCCTCTCGGGTGGCATGCCAACACAGCCTGAACATTGCTCTAGAGACTCTCCAGAGATTCGGGTGGTTCATCAATTTTTCCTAAAGTTAAAAATTGACACCGGCCCAATCACTGACATATCTCGGCATGGAGTTTCATACTCTCTCAGCGATAGTGAAGCTTCCGCTGGACAAACAGCGTTCACTACAGACAGGGGTGCAATCGTTCCTTCGAGCCCAGTCACACCCTTTGAGGCGCCTCATGCACTTCCTAGAGAAGTTGGTGGCAGCAATAGAGGCAGCTCCGTTTGCGCAGATTCATCTGCGCCCACTTTAATGGGACTTTCTCCGCAAATGGGACAGCAAATCGACGTCCCTCGACAAGAACGTTGCTCCTTCTCGGGCAGCCATGGCCTCCCTTCAGTGGTGGCTTCTTCCCACTCTTGTCGAAGGAAAAATCCTTCCTGCCCACATCCTGGGCTGTGGTCACGGCGGACGCGAGTCTGTCAGGGAGTCTTCCTCCGCCACAGGGCTCAGGGTACATGGACTCAGCAGAGTCCTCCATCCAGATCAATGTTCTGGAGATAAGGGCAGTGTTCTAGCCCTAAAAGCGTTCCAGCCATGGCTGGAAGGCAGGCAGATCCGAATTCAGTCGGACAACGCCACGGCGGTGGCATACATCAACCACCAAGGCGGCACAAGCAGTCGGCAAGCCTTCCAGCAAGTCCGGCGGATTCTGCTGTGGGTGGAAGCCTTCCTCCACCATCTCCGCAGTTCACATCCCGGGCGTAGAAAACTGGGAAGCAGACTTTCTCAGTCGCCAGGGCATGGACGCAGGGGAATGGTCTCTTCAACCGGACGTGTTTCAAGAGATTTGTTGCCGCTGGGGGAAGCCGGACGTCGACCTATTGGCGTCCCGGCACAACAACAAGGTCCCGGCATTCATGGCACGTTCTCAAGATCACAGAGCTCTGGCGGCAGACGCATTAGTTCAGGATTGGTCGCAGTTTCCACTGCCTCACGTATTCCTCCTCTGGCACTGCTGCCCAGAGTGTTACGCAGGATCAGATCCGACTGCCACCGCGCCATCCTCGTCGCTCCAGACTGGCCGAGGAGGTCGTGGTACCCGGATCTGTGGCATCTCATGGTAGGCCAACCGTGGACACTACCAGACCGGCCAGACTTGCTGTCTCAAGGGCCGTTTTTTCCAATCTGAATTCTGCGGCCCTCAACCTGACTGCGTAGCCATTGAGTCCTGGATCCTAGCGTCTTCAGGGTTATCTCAAGAGGTCATTGCCACTATGAGACAGGCCAGGAAACAACGTCCGCCAAGATCTACCACAGGACGTGGAAGATCTTCTTATCCTGGTGCTCTGATCAGAGTTTTACTCTCTGGCCATTCGCCTTGCCCACTTTCTGTCCTTCCTTCAATCCGGAATGGAAAAGGGGTTGTCTCTCGGTTCCCTTAAGGGACAAGTTTCGGCGCTTTCTGTGTTTTTTTCAAAAGCGTCTAGCCAAACTCCCTCAGGTACGCACGTTCCTGCAGGGGGTTTGCCACATAGTCCCTCCTTACAAGCGTCGGCTAGAACCCTGGGATCGGAACAGGGTGATACCGGCTCTTCAGAAACCACCCTTCAAGCCAATGAGGGATATTCTCTTTCACGCCTTTCGCAGAAGGTGGTCTTCCTAGTGGCAGTCACGTCACTCCGCAGAATGTCTGACATAGCAGCGCTGTCATGCAAAGTCCCCCTTCCTGGTGTTTCACCAGGACAAGCTGGTTCTGCGTTCGGTTCTGGAATTTCTCCCGAAGGTGGTATCCTCTGTTCATCTCAATCAGGATATCTTCTTACCTTCTTTTTGTTCTCATCCGGTTCACCAACGTGAAAAGGATTTGCACTTGTTAGGTCTGGTGAGAGCACTCAGACTCTACATTTCTCGTACGGTGCCCCTGCGCCGCTCTGATGCGCTCTTTGTCCTTGTCGCTGGCCAGCGTAAAGGGTCGCAAGCTCCCAAGTCAACTTGGCTCGGTGGATCAAGGAACCAATTCTTGAAGCCTACCGTTCTGCTGGGCTTCCGGTTCCTTCAAGGCTGAAGGCCCATTCTCCCAGAGCCGTGGGTGCGTCCTGGGCGTTGCTGCACCAGGCTACGGCTCAGCAGGTGTGTCAGGCGACTACCTGGTTGAGTCTGCACGCTTTCACGGAGCACTATCTAGTGCAGGGGTCAGGAACCTTTTTGGCTAAGAGAGCCGTAAACGCCACATATTTTGAAATATAATTCCGCGAGAGCCGTACAATATGTTTTTAAAGGGCCATTGACAGATCAATCGCTCCAATGTTCACTTAGTACAGCAAGGAATGCTCCTCCCTGCTGTATAAAGCCACAACTGGACTGAAACAATGGTAATTAGCAGTAAAAAAATCAAATAAATAACTTACATTGTGAACTTGCGATGCATGACATCAGTCCAGCAGTCTGGCTTCTTCTTTTTCCTGCGCATGACTGGAACCTGGCATTCTTCCCACCTGATGTTGAGAGAATGCCAGCTTTGAGGCATTCGTAGAAGAAAGAAGCTGGAATATTGGACATGTCACACAACGCATTGTCAGTTATGTCAATTATCTATTTTATTATTTTACAGCGAATTATTGTTTAGGTCCAGCGGTGGCTTAGTGCAGCAGAGAGGAACACTCCTTTGTGTACTAAGTGACCGCTGGAGCAATTGTATCTGTCAGTGGCCCAGACACCCTGCTTCCCATACAGCCTGCACCCCCCATATCCCACACACACACACTGCTCCCCATACAGCCTGCACCCCCCATATCCCACACACACACCCTGCTTCCCATACAGCCTGCACCCCCCATATCACACACACACACTGCTCCCCATACAGCCTGCACCCCCCATATCCCCCACACACACACTGCTTCCCATACAGCCTGCACCCCCCAGATCTCACACACTACACCCCCATATGTCACATACCCTGCTTCCCATACAGCCTGCACCCCCTATATCACACACACACACACTGCTCCCCATACAGCCTGCACCCCCCATATCACACACACACACACACACTGCTTCCCATACAGCCTGCACCCCCCATATCACACACACCCACTGCTCCCCATACAGCCTGCACCCCCCATATCACACACACACACTGCTTCCCATACAGCCTGCACCCCCCATATCACACACACACACACACACTGCTTCCCATACAGCCTGCACCCCTCATATCACACACACACACTGCTTCCCATACAGCCTGCACCCCCCATATCACACACACACACACTGCTTCCCATACAGCCTGCACCCCCCAGATCTCACACACTACACCCCCATATGTCACACACACTGCTTCCCATACAGCCTGCACCCCCCAGATCTCACACACTACACCCCCATATGTCACATACCCTGCTTCCCATACAGCCTGCACCCCCCATATCACACACACACACTGCTCCCCATACAGCCTGCACCCCCCATATCCCACACACACACACACACACTGCTTCCCATACAGCCTGCACCCCCCAGATCTCACACACTACACCCCCATATGTCACATACCCTGCTTCCCATACAGCCTGCACCCCCCATATCACACACAATACACCCCCATATCTCACACACCCTGCTCACATATCTCACCCTGCCTGTACCCCAACTTACCCCTCTCAAACACTCTGCACCCCTTCACATGCTTCTGTCACAGTCTGCAGCCCTCATATGCCCCTCACCCTGCAGCCCCCCTCACCCTCATGTCCCCTCTTTTCTTATTACCAGTCATGTGTCCAAATCTCCTTCAGGATTCAGTTCTCTTGCTTTCTGCCCGGCATCCTGTGTCTCCTCCCACACAGTCACATGGGCGTGACATCATCGCAGGTCCTGCAGGATGGAGATTCCGTCTGCTGTGCAGGTCAGGAGCACTCCTGCAGCGACAGACATGGCTGGTGGCCTCTCCAGGTCAGGGGCCCCTCTACTGACACTGGGCTCCCCTGACTCACAGTTCGGCCACTACACAGCAGCACTACACTTAGACGCAGAGCGGCTGCCGGGCCCCTATGTGTACTAGTGCCGCTGTGTAGTGGGCGGCCTGTGAGTCAGGGGAGCCCAGTGTCAGTAGAGGGGCGGCTCACTCGTTCCCCCACTGATCCGGTCTCCTCGGCGCATCGTCCATTGCTGTCGCTCGCTCTGACCTCTCAGCAGGCGCGCAGTGATGATGTCACCGCGCTCGCTGCAGAGCTGTCAGAAGAACGCCGACAGTCACAGCGGGGAGAATGATAAGAGAGAGAGCGCCGCTCACTCTCTCATCATTGCTCTCAATTGTATCGGCACCTGCGATGCCGATGCAATTGAAAGCTCGATCCTCGGCGGGGGGCGGTGACAGCACGGCCACCGGGGCACCCTGAGTAGCCGGGTGCTGGCGCCGGCCCTGATCCTTCCCATAGACAGGTAGGAGCCCTGTCTGCGAGCCAGATACGGCCATCAAAAGAGCCATATCTGGCTCGCGAGCCATAGGTTCCCGACCCCTGATCTAGTGCATACCTACGCTCGGCAGATGCCAGCTTAGGTAGGCGAGTCCTTCAGGCGGCGGTTGCCCACCTGTAGGAAGGAGCCGTTTTACGGCTCTTTTACCGAGGTATTCTTTTACCCACCCAGGGACTGCTTTTGGACGTCCCAATTGTCTGGGTCTCCCAATGGAGCGACAAAGAAGAAGGGAATTTTGTTTACTTACCGTAAATTCCTTTTCTTCTAGCTCCAATTGGGAGACCCAGCACCCGCCCCTGTTCCCTTCGGGCTGTTATTTCTTTGTGTACACATGTTGTTCAGATTGAATTGTTCTTGGTCATGGTTTCAGTTCTCCGAACATCCTTCGGATTGAATTTACCTTAGACCAATTTATAAGTTTCCTCCTTCCTGCTTTTGCACCAAAACTGAGGAGCCCGTGATGCACGGGAGGGTGTATAGCAGAGGGGAGGGGTTTACACTTTTAAGTGTAATACTTTGTGTGGCCTCCGGAGGCAGTAGCTATACACCCAATTGTCTGGGTCTCCCAATTGGAGCTAGAAGAAAAGGAATTTACGGTAAGTAAACAAAATTCCCTTCTTTGTTTGCTGGCAGAGTTGTACTTATAACTGTTACCATTCATTTTACCAAATAATATACCGAAAAGAGTGAAAAAAAAATGCCAAATGGGGTTGAATGGATAAAAAACAAACAGCAATTGTGCATTAATTTGTGGTAACAATTAAAACACAAATCCTTTTGACCTGAAAAAAAGTTAGTGATACCAAATTTATATAGAGGTTTTATTTTAATTTCTCTCGCTTCTTTGGGGTACATAGGAAACCATGGGTTTATGCTTCTGCCGCTAGGAGGCTAGCACGATTCAATTAAATACTTAGCTCCTCCTCAGCAGGGTACGCCCACCAGCTTGCAGAAATCTAATCTGTTTTTAGCTTTGTGTCACTTGAAAAGTTAATCCAATATTGATACTCACTGCTCCCCTCGTCCAGGATTATTAGGGCGCGTCGAGAGCAGTGAATATTCATTTTCTGTAATAGCAGACACACGTGATCGCCCCAGTCGCTACAGCAAGCCGATGGCTGGGGTGATTAGTGTGTCCACTATTAAAGAAAATTAATATTCACTGCTCCCCATTCCCATAATCCCAAAGATTTTATTTTTTACCCTAAAGCCGATTTCAAGAGGTGGATGATGATACGGGCGTGGGCTGCAGTGAGTATATTCAGTTTCTGTAATAGCAGACACACGTGATCGCTTCAGCAAGCCGATGGCTGGGGTGATCAGTGTGTCTGCCATTAAAAAAAAATTAATACTCACTGCTCCCCACGCCCGTAATTTCGCCCACGTCTTGACACAAGCTTTATGGCAAAAAGGTGGGCAGGATTATGGGAATGGGTAGTGGTGAATATTAATTTTATTTAATAGCGGGCACACATGTTCACTCTGGTTTCCTGCAGCACTGACCCTGCTCTTGTGTCCCACTCCACCGCCACCCCAACAATGAGCCATGTACATCCGGACTAGAAGACTCACTGGGGGCGAGTCTTATAGTCTAACACAGACATCAGCTGATTGGCCTTCGGCTGCCAATGCTATATAACTGTGTGCAGAGCTTCTCTGTGCGCTGCCGCCAATACACCGACCCGAAGTAAAGCGATGACTGCGGGCGGCTCATGATTGTCAAGGAGTCGATGTGCTTACAGGCCACAAGAAGCAGCCTCAGGGGACTCATGCGAATCGAGGGCCGCATGTTTGAGACCCCTTCTATAGAGGAAGCGCGAACATTCAGTTGTCACTAAGGGGTTCATTTTACTCAGTTTACTGCATCTGATTTTCTATAGTAGATTACAAGACCTAGTAGATTTCTTTTCTTTTGAAGGTATGAAGTTCAGTATGCCCCGCAGCCCTCTCAAGCTCAGTTCATTTCTGCCAGCGAGTTGGCCCTGCAGCGCCATTATGCAGATACTAATAATCGCCTTCTGAGGCAGGTGGAGCGGCTAAAACAAGAGGCCGTGTCTGTGCCGGTGTGTGAAGACCAGCTAAAAGAAATCGAGCGTTGCATCAAGGTGTTCCTGCATGAAAATGGTGAAGAGGGCTCGCTGAGTCTGGCCAGCGTGGTCATCTCTGCTCTCTGTACTCTAACAAGGTATCCCGTCATAGCCACTTTCTTTCTTACACTTCGCTGATATAGCCACGGTCCTACATAGTTTGGTATTGTTTGGCAGACGCAATCTAATGATGGAAGGCGCTGCCTCCAGTGCAGGGGAACAGCTGGTGGATCTCACCTCCCGGGACGGGGCCTGGTTCTTGGAAGAGCTCTGCAGCATGAGCGGCAACGTCACCTGCCTCGTACAGTTACTCAAACAGTGCAAGCTTATCCCGCAAGATCTGGATATACCAAACCCTCTGGAAGCATCTGAAGCTGTGCATCTAGCGAATGCCGTGTACATCTCCCTGCAGGTAAAGAGCAATGACAAATCACGAGGAGCATTACACATGCAATGAGTTTTGTGGTAGAAAATGTCCTTGAAACATTTGAGATCGGCAGGTTGAATTAAAAGCAGAAATTTCTAGATTGTCAGGTAGGCAGAGGTGTAGCATACAGTTTTACAGACTAGATGCCAAAGTTCACCTGTATTCATTTAGATTGCCATATAATTTGGTAGAATTGCAGGCCTTAAAGGGAACCTGTCAAAAGATTTGTCCCTTATAACCTGCAGCCACTACCAGTGAGCTCTTATATACAGTATTCTGGAATGCTGTATATAAGAGCCCAGGCCACTTTGTATAACATAAAAAAACAGCTTTTATTATACTCACCTGCAGGGCGGTCCAGTCTGCTGGGCGTCTTTGCTCTTGTGTCCGGCGCTTACACTGTTCCTTCCATTGCTGTCCTTTTTCCCTGCTTCATGTGGATGATGTGTTCTATGTCATCCACATAAAAGCGTCTATTGCGCTCCTACGCTCGCGCACTTTGATTTGCCCTGCTGAGGGCAGAGCAAAGTACTGTAATACGCAGGCGCGAGAAAAGGTCAAAGACCGCCGGCACATGCGCATTACAATACAGTGGCAATCACGGCTTCTGTGTGGCTGACGTAGGACACATTAACCACTCAGAACTGGCTAAGGAAGGAAGATAGGAGGCGCCGGACCAAGAGCAGCGACCACCCCCTAGGTGAGTACAAGAAGTCTTTTTTTTTTTTTTTTTTTTTCTTTTTTACGTTCTACACAGCGACCTGGGCTTTTGTATCCGGTATTCTAGAATCTATATATATAATTGCCTCTCTGTCTGTCTGTCTGTCTGTCTTGCTCCAAAATTGTGTCCTTACGGTGACACAAAGCTGATTGGCCGCTGGGCTCGCCATGGCCCCGCCCCCCGCACGGATTGGCCGCTCGCCAGGCTCCGCCCCCTACACGGATTGGCCAGCCGTTCGCCCAGGCTCCGCCCCCTACACGGATTGGCCTCTCGCCACGGCACCCTGCACGCATTGGCAACTCGGCCACGCCCCGCCCCCTCACGCAATGCACGCTCGCTCTGGCCCCGCCCCCCGCACGCATTCCCCGAACCGACACGGAGACACGACTCCCAGGTGAGTACTGTACCCCCGGGAGCCCACATCAGCGTATGCCGCCAACCGAGCCGACACATACCCTCGCATTGCTGGGGTTGCCGGCGTATGCTGGTGTGGGCTCCCGTGCGAGCGGGGGTCGAGATACGCTGGTAACCATGGTAGCATAGTTACCAGCGCATCAAGGTCCTGCAGCGGCGGAACATACACACGCACACACATAACAACGCACACACATAACAACGCACACACATAACAACGCACACACATAACAACGCACACACATAACAACGCACACACATAACAACGCACACACATAACAACGCACACACATAACAACGCACACACATAACAACGCACACACATAACAACGCACACACATAACAACGCACACACATAACAACGCACACACATAACACACACACACACACATCAGATCACACTCACTCTCACACACACATCAGATCGCATCCACACACTCACAACATCCTGGGATATCGCTTGCTTCTCGGCGGCGATACTGTGGAGTGACCTTCCAGGACCTGCCGGAGGATCACATGGCCAGAAGCATGTGGTATCTCCGGATGTTGTGAGTGTGAGCGCGTATGTGCGATATCGTCAGTTTGTGTGTGAGTGTATGCGATCGGATGTGTGTGAGTGTGTTCTGATGTGTGAGTGTGTGTGTGTGAGTGTATGCGATCGGATCTGAGAGTGTCGGCAGAGGAGCACGGCGTGCTGGGGGAGGCTGGGAGGAGAGAGGCTGATCCTGGGGAAGGCTGGGAGGGGGAGGCTGATGCTGGGGGAGGCTGGGAGGAGAGAGGCTGATGCTGGGGTAGGCTGATGCTGGGGGAGGCTGGGAGGGTGTAGGCTGATGCTGGGGGAGGCTGAGAGGAGAGAGGCTGATGCTGGGGGAGGCTGGGAGGAGAGAGGCTGATGCTGGGGGAGGCTGGGAGGAGGGAGGCTGGGAGTAGAGAGGCTGATCCTGGGGAAGGCTGGGAGGGGGAGGCTGGGAGGAGAGAGGCTGATGCTGGGTGAGGCTGGGAGGGGCGAGGCTGAGAGGGGGGAGGCTGAGAGAAGAGAGGCTGATGCTGGGGGAGGCTGATGCTGGGAGGAGAGAGGCTGATGCTGGGAGGAGAGAGGCTGATGCTGGGAGGAGAGAGGCTGATGCTGGGAGGAGAGAGGCTGATGCTGGGAGGTGAGAGGCTGATGCTGGGAGGTGAGAGGCTGATGCTGGGGGCAGAGAGGCTGATGCTGGGGGCAGAGAGGCTGATGCTGGTGCAGCATGGGGGATGGAGCACGATGGGGGGTGCGCAGCATGGCGGATGGAGCACGTTTGGGAGTGCGCAGCATGGCGGATGGAGCACGTTTGGGAGTGCGCAGCATGGCGGATGGAGCACGTTTGGGAGTGCGCAGCATGGCGGATGGAGCACGATGGGGGGTGCGCAGCATGGGGGATGGAGCACGATGGGAGGTGCACACCTCCCCCCAACACACACACACACACACACACACACACACACCATACACACACTGGGAACCACAAACACCGCCCTACACACAGACCCACACACACAGACAACGCTGCACACACACAACACCCAACACACAAACACCGCGGTATACATAAATATACGCACATACCACGCAACACACACACATTGCACAAAACATACCTCCCCCCAAAACACACCACACCCACACAAACCGCGCAACACACACACACACAGCGCTACAGACACACAGCGCTCCACAAACAACGCAACACACATACAACACCGCTCTCACCCCCCGCCACACCCAGACAACACCCAGAACATGTACAGCCCCTACACAAACACTTGGTAACTACACACAACAACATCTATATATATATAACAAAAATCATACATTAACTACACAATACGTAAATTCTAGAATACCCGATGCGTAGAATCGGGCCACCTTCTAGTACTGTATATAAGAGCCCACTGGTGGTGACCGCAGCTCATAAGGGGGAAAACCTGGTGACAGGTTCCCTTTTAAACGTGAGCTGCCAAAAGATTGCCTCAACAATTTTGTGTTAGAAGCATAAAAGAAAAACATTGCTGGTAATGTAGTTTTGTGATAGACTTTTGGTTTAAAAGTTTGATAAATTTTGCCCAATTGTTTTCTTAACATTGTATTTCATTTTTTTTTTTTTTTTTTTTTTTTTTTTTTTTTATAAAGGAACTGAACTCAAACTTCTGTCAGATCATTTTCCCCGAAGCTCTGAGATGCTTAATGAAAGGTGAGCAGACGTTAGAGGTCATGCTGCAAGAATTGGACAACCTGATTGAGCAAACCACGGAAGGGACTCCGCTGCAGGCCTTGGTAGATTCGCTGCAGACCTATCTGAGGAACGCCGCCATGTGCCTGGACAATGAGGCGAACGCTCAGTACATTGACATCGCAAGGTATTTGATGGTCTTTATCATATAAATGTGTTTTAAAGTATACTAGGTAACCAATGGATTCATAAAATACAGAGCAAACCAAAAAAACTCCATAGTAGATAGATATATTTGATTAGGTGATATTGGCCTTTGTCTTCCCTTCCCACAGCATACAGTCGCCCTTTACTGCATGCACAAAAATCTATATAAATGTAGCAATGGATGGAAGGAGAAAAGTTTTTAAACTAATTCCTTGTTTTTGCAGGTTGCTTCATTCTCAGTATGGAGACCTAATTCAACCGAGGAATGGAACAGTTGAAGAAACTCCAAAAATGTCAGCTGGTCAGATGCTTCTGGTGGCATTTGATGGGATGTTTGCTCAAGTTGAAACAGCATTTGGATTGTTACTTGACAAGGTAGGAATATTGTTGTACCGATGAATGGACTTTTTGTTAAAAATAGAAGAGGTAACATTTTTGACATGCCGGTGTAAGGAGGCTTATATGCCATGCACTGCTCCTCTGAGAAATTTAAAGGTGCATATTTCCTCGTCAGAGAGGAACAGGACTTGAACTCTAGTATACTGACTTTTAGGATTGATGCTTCCTTCTGAAAAGGCAATTTTCATTATTAGAAATGATGATCTTTTTGTTATGATTTATTTATTCTGTATAGTTAAATCAAATGGAAATTCCCGCTGCCTGGAGAAAAGTGGACATAATCCGTGAAGCGCGCAGTACTCAAGTGAACTTTTTTGAGGATGAAGAGCTTCGCCGGGTTTTGGATGAGATATTCTTCCTGAAGAGACTGCAAACCATCAGGGAGTTCTTCAAACTCTGTGGTGTTTTCTCCCACACCTTATCTGGTGAGGATATGACTTCTCCGCATAGTCTTTTACACGATCTTCATAAAATATGTGGATGGGGCCAAAACTCAAAATGTAGTGAGGGCAACTATTGAAATATACCTCTAACTATACAGAGAGGCTTCTGCACGATTACGATCTTTCTGTACAACAGGCGGTATACATTGATTGATTTAAAGGGAACCTGTCAGGTCCCCAGTACATCGAGAACCACGAGCAGTTCTGGGTGCATATTGCTAATCCCTGCCTAACCGTCCCTGTATACACTAGCATAGATAAAGAGATCTTTAAAAAGAGCATTCCTAAAAATAGTTTGAGATGCTAATGGGGCCAGGGACTAGTTGCAAGGGTGTTAGGTCCCTGGCTAGTCTACCTCTTTAGCTTGTTATCACGCCCCTGTGGGCGTGATAAGGCTGCTTTCACACCTCCTGTTTTAGCAGAGCCGGCCAATCCGGCTCTAAAACCTATGCAACGGATGCGGCGACAAAACCGCATTTTTTGCATACGTTTTTGACATGCGGCCCGTCCGGTTTTTGCCGCTTGCGGCACGCTACTGCGCATGTGCAGTGGAAAAAACGCATGCGGCGGCCGGATGCGGTGTTTGCCGCAGGACACCGCATGCGGCGTCCATAGGCATGCTTTGCAAATCATTAGCAAAACCAATGCGGCGTGATGTGGTTTTTTTTTTGCCGGACAAAAAAAAGTGCCAGGCAACGTTCCATCCGGCCGCCGCTTTTGGTTATGCGCACTACTCCTCTCTGAAGCCAGGACACATACACCCGGCTTCTGAGTGGTGTACATGACCGGAAGTGCGGACGACTTCCGATCATTGGCAGTGAGTGTGTTTTGAAGCCAAGACCCATACACCCCGTGTCAAAGAAGCTCAATGCTGACCCGGGTACAAAGCTGCAAGCGTGCACGGCTTTGTATCGAGCTGGGCATTGGAAAGCAGGTTATCCCTCCCACAGGGGCGTGATAACAAGCTAAGGTGGTCGACTAGCCAGGCACCCAACGCCCTTGCGACTGGTCCCTGGCCTCATTAGCATCTCATAAATGATCTTTAGACATTTTTTTTTTTTTTTTTTTTTTAAGATCTCTTTATGTATGCTACTAGATGCGGTGACTGATAAGCAGGGATTCTAGATATGCACCCAGAACTGCTCGTGGTTCTGGGTGCACAGTGGACCTGACAGGTTCACTTTTAAAGAGGTGGTCCAAGGGGAGCAAAGTCTGCAGTTCCTGTCTGTGACTGCAGACTGCTGAATCCTGACAGCGTGCGCATGCTGTCACAATTCCCCAGTATTGCCGGTGAGACTTGCATGCGGTCACATGCTGACTAGTCTTATCCTGTTTTTCTCAATAGAAGTGAGTGGAGGGAAACTGAACAACTCGTCTAGTCTGCACGACTGCGTTTGTACAAATTGCATACATACGGTCATGTGAGTGCTCGCTCGCATTGGCAATACCGCACACTATTACTATTCTGCAGTCACATAGAGTAACTGCCGTCTTTGCGCTCAATCCTTGACAGCCCCTTTAATTGGTCCACCTTGTAATGCCGCATTTTTTAATGAAAACTGCTTTCTGATGAAATCATGGGTTCACCCCAGTGGGGTACCTTATCTCCCACACTGGCATTGCAAACTAGAAAAAGCAGTCGTCCTTAGTCTATAGGTGGCTCCTGTCTATAGGGCATCTGGTGCAAGCAACATATCCTACATTAGGCCACATGTGCCTTTCTTCGGCGCTCCATTGGGAGACCCAGACGATTGACGATTGGGGTGTATAGCACTGCCTCCGGAGGCCACACAAAGCATTACACTAAAAAGTGTAAGGCCCCTTCCCTTCTGGCTATACACCCCCAGTGGGATCACTGGCTCACCAGTTTTCTGCTTTGTGCGAAGGAGGTCAGACATCCACGCATAGCTCCACTGTTTAGTCAGCAGTAGCTGCTGACTATGTCGGATGGAAGAAAAGAGGGCCCATATGGGGCCCCCAGCATGCTCCCTTCTTACCCCACTTGTGGTTTGTAAGGTTGAGGTACCCATTGCGGGTACAGAGGCTGGAGCCCACATGCTGTTTTCCTTCCCCATCCCCCTGAGGGGCTCTGAGGAAGTGGGATCTTACCGGCCCCCAAGCCCTGAGGCCGGGCTCCATCCACAGACCCAGTGAACCTGCTGGATACGGAGCTGGGTACCGTTCAGGGACAAGGCCCTGCAACTTTCAGGTACTCTGTGTCCCCGTACAGACAGGCACGCACACGCCAGACTTGCTGGGTGTGTTAGTGCGCCGGGGACAGTAGCGCTGCACGCTGGGGTTTGAGTCACAGCAGCTTAGCTGTGTGACTTCATGTGCTGGGAACTACCGCGCCGGCCACTATCGGAGCGGCGGCGCGGCTAGGACTTGTAGTGCGCCGGGGACTTAGTGCCGACCGCGCTTTTACGGCGGCGGCGCTTATAAACTTAGTCCCCGGCTTTTGCGGCCTAGCTCCGCTTCGTTCCCGCCCCCTCCCTGTCAATCAGGGAATGGGACAGACGCTGTGCAATCGTCAGCGCCGAGGGCTGGAGCCTTATTTACATGCTCCAGCCCTCTCACTAGGCACAGTGGGACGCAGGTTTCCCGCTTTTGGTCTGAGCACGCCCAGGGCCCGCCCCCCCTCCACAGGACGCCGGCAGCCATTCCTGCATGCAGTCTGGCTGGAGGACGGACACAGGCTCTGGGAGACCCAGACTAGGGATTTCTGGCGACCACACACCCGCGTTTAGCGGGCGGTAAGCAGCACATTAGTGCTGGCCCCACTAGTGCCACAGTGTTGTATTGGTGTACTTTTTCCTGTACCAGATATATATATATATATACTGCACTGTACGGTCGCTTCTTGGCTGTATACCCCTATATTGCTCTGAGGAGACAGCAACATGTCATCCACAAAACGCAAGGGTGCCAAGGCACGGGCTGTATACACTGCTTGTACAGCATGTGGGGCTAATCTACCAGCAGGCTCCAACGACTCTCATTGTGTGCAATGTTCAGTCCCAGTGGCACTTCGTCAGCCAGAGCCTATGGTGGTGGTAGCCCAGGCAGAGACGCCTGTGAACCCTGCCCCGGTGACGGGGACAGAATTTGCAGTCTTTGCTGATAAAATGTCTGTGACTATGACAAAAATCCTGGAGACCTTGCAGTCCAGGCCAGTTGCTCAGACCATGGACACTGCTGTGTCTATGTTCCCCGGTCCCCCTCAGTTGGAACTAATCCGTACTTCAAGGGGGTCCCAGGCATCACAGGCTGAGGGCTCTGACTCTGATGACAGTCCCAGGCCGCCTAAGCGAGCTCGCTGGGAGAGACCCTCCACGTCCTCACGCGGGTCAGGGTCTCAGCGAGAAGGGTCTCTATATGATGAGACAGAGGTGGGTGATCAGGAGTCTGGTCCTGACACCGCACTCAATTTGGATACGCCAGATGGTGACGCCATGGTAAATGACCTTATAGCGGCCATCAATAGGCTGTTGGATATTTCTCCCCCAGCCCCTTCAGCAGAGGAGGCAGCTGCCCAGCAGGAGAAATTCCATTTCCTGTATCCCAAGCGTAAATTGAGTACTTTTCTGGACCACTCTGACTTCAGAGAATCAATCCAGAAACACCATGCTTATCCGGACAAGCGTTTTTCCAAACGTCTGAAGGATACACGTTATCCCTTTCCTCCTGACGTGGTCAAACGCTGGACCCAGTGTCCAAAAGTGGACCCTCCAATATCCAGGCTGGCAGCTAGATCCATAGTTGCAGTGGAGGATGGGGCTTCACTTAAAGATGCCAATGACAGACAGATGGACCTTTGGTTGAAATCTGTCTATGAAGCTATTGGCGCGTCGTTTGCTCCAGCATTCGCGGCCGTGTGGGCGCTCCAAGCTATTTCAGCTGGTCTGGCACAGGTGGACTCTTTCTTAAGTCCAGCAGTGCCGCAAGTGGCGTCCTTAACTACGCAAATGACTGCGTTTGCGACCTACGCTATCAATGCGGTACTAGACTCTACGAGCCGTACCTCAATGGCATCCGCCAACTCTGTAGTTTTGCGCAGAGCCTTGTGGTTAAAAGAATGGAAAGCAGATTCTGCTTCTAAAAAATGTTTAACCAGCTTGCCATTATCTGGAGACAGACTGTTTGGTGAGCAATTGGCGGAAATCATTAAACAGTCCAAAGGTAAGGACTCTTCCTTACCCCAGCCCAGATCAAGCAAACCTCAACAGAGGAAGTGGCAGTCAAAGTTTCGGTCCTTTCGAGGCTCGGGCAAGCCCCAATTCTCCTCGTCCAAAGGGACTCAGAAAGAGCAAAGGAGCTCTGATTCCTGGCGGACTCACTCACGCCCCAAGAAAGCAACCGGAGGTACCGCTTCCAAGGCGGCTGCCTCATGACTTTCGGCCGCCTCCCTCCGCATCCTCGGTCGGTGGCAGGCTCTCCCGCTTTTGCGACATTTGGCTGCCACAGGTCAAAGACCGGTGGGTAACAGACATTTTGTCTCACGGGTACAGGATAGAGTTCAGCTCTCGTCCTCCAACTCGCTTCTTCAGAACTTCTCCACCTCCCGACCGAGCCGATGCTCTGCTGCTAGCGGTGTCCACTCTAAAAGCGGAAGGAGTGGTGACCCCTGTTCCTCTTCAGGAACAAGGTCACGGTTTTTACTCCAACTTGTTCGTGGTGCCAAAAAAGGACGGGTCATTCCGTCCCGTTCTGGATCTAAAACTGCTCAACAAGCACGTAAAAACCAGGCGGTTCCGTCCTCCGCCTCGGTTCTTCAGAACTTCCCCACATCCCGACCGAGCAGATGCCCTTCTGCAGGCGGTGCATTCTCTAAGAGCAGAAGGAGTGGTGGTCCCTGTTCCTCTTCGGGAACAAGGACAAGGTTTTTACTCCAATCTCTTTGTGGTGCCAAAAAAGGACGGCTCATTCCGTCCTGTTCTGGACCTAAAACTGCTCAACAAGCATGTGAACGCCAGGCGGTTCCGGATGGAATCCCTCCGCTCAGTCATTGCCTCAATGTCTCAAGGAGATTTCCTAGCATCAATATACATCAAAGATGCTTATCTCCACGTGCCGATTGCTACAGAGCACCAACGCTTTCTACGCTTCATCAGTTCGTAGCTCTGCCATTTGGTCTGGCGACAGCCCCACGGGTGTTCACCAAGGTCATGGCGGCAGTGGTAGCAGTCTTGCACTCTCAGGGACACTCTGTGATCCCTTACTTGGACGATCTACTTGTCAAGGCACCCTCTCAGGAGGCATGCCAACTCAGCCTGAATGTTGCACTGGAGACTCTCCAGACGTTCGGGTGGATCATCAACTTCTCAAAGTCAACTCTGTTACCGACCCAATCACTGACGTATCTTGGCATGGAGTTTCATACTCTTTCAGCGAGAGTGAAGCTTCCGCTGGACAAGCAGCGGTCACTACAGACTGGGGTGCAGGCTCTCCTTCAAAGTCAGTCGCACTCCTTAAGTCGCCTCATGCACTTCCTCGGGAAGATGGTGGCGGCAATGGAGGCGGTTCCGTTTGCGCAGTTTCATCTGCGCCCACTTCAATGGGACATTCTCCGCCAATGGGACGGGAAGTCAACATCCCTGGACAGGAAAGTCTCCCTTTCCCAGACGGCCAAGGACTCTCTGCAGTGGTGGCTTCTTCCCACCTCATTATCACAGGGAAGATCCTTCCTACCACCGTCCTGGGCGGTGGTCACGACAGACGCGAGTCTGTCAGGGTGGGGAGCAGTTTTTCTCCACCACAGGGCTCAGGGTACGTGGACCCAGCAGGAGTCCACCCTTCAGATCAATGTTCTGGAAATCAGAGCAGTGTATCTTGCCCTACTAGCCTTCCAGCAGTGGCTGGAAGGAAGGCAGATCCGAAATCAGTCGGACAACTCCACAGCGGTGGCATACATCAACCACCAAGGGGGGACACGCAGTCGGCAAGCCTTCCAGGAAGTCCGGCGGATTCTGATGTGGGTGGAAGCCACGGCCTCCACCATATCCGCAGTTCACCTCCCCGGCGTAGAAAACTGGGAAGCAGACTTCCTCAGTCGCCAGGGCATGGACGCAGGGGAATGGTCCCTTCACCCGGACGTGTTTCAGGAAATCTGTCGCCGCTGGGGAAGGCCGGACGTCGACCTAATGGCGTCCCGGCACAACAACAAGGTCCCAACCTTCATGGCACGGTCTCGCGATCACAGAGCTCTGGCGGCAGACGCCTTAGTGCAAGATTGGTCGCAGTTCCGGCTCCCTTATGTGTTTCCACCTCTGGCACTCTTGCCCAGAGTGCTACGCGAGATCAGATCCGACTGCAGCCGCGTCATACTCGTCGCCCCAGACTGGCCAAGGAGGGCGTGGTATCCGGATCTGTGGCATCTCACGGTCGGCCAACCGTGGGCACTACCAGACCGACCAGACTTTCTGTCCCAAGGGCCGTTTTTCCATCGGAATTCTGCGGCCCTGAACCTGACTGTGTGGCCATTGAGTCCTGGATCCTAGCGTCTTCAGGATTATCCCAAGGGGTCGTTGCCACCATGAGACAGGCTAGGAAGCCCACGTCCGCTAAGATCTACCACAGAACGTGGAGGATATTCTTATCCTGGTGCTCTGCTCAGGGAGTGTCTCCCTGGCCATTTGCATTGCCTACATTTCTTTCTTTCCTGCAATCTGGATTAGAAAAAGGTTTGTCGCTCGGCTCCCTTAAAGGGCAAGTCTCGGCGCTATCCGTCTTTTTTCAGAAGCGTCTAGCACGACTTTCTAAGGTACGCACGTTCCTGCAGGGGGTTTGTCATATCGTACCCCCGTACAAGCGGCCGTTAGATCCATGGGATCTGAACAGGGTACTAGTTGCCCTCCAGAAGCCGCCCTTCGAGCCTCTGAGGGAGGTTTCACTTTCTAGACTATCACAGAAAGTGGCTTTTCTGGTAGCGATCACATCTCTTCGGAGAGTGTCTAAGCTAGCAGCGCTGTCATCCAAGGCTCCCTTCCTGGTCTTCCACCAGGACAAGGTAGTGCTGCGACCCATTCAGGAGTTTCTCCCGAAGGTGGTATCCTCTTTTCATCTTAATCAGGATATCTCTTTGCCTTCTTTTTGTCCTCATGCAGTTCATCGGTATGAGAAGGATTTACATTTGTTGGATCTGGTGAGAGCACTCAGAATCTACATTTCCCGCACGGCGCCCCTGCGCCGTTCGGATGCACTCTTTGTCCTTGTCGCTGGTAAGCGCAAAGGGTCGCAGGCTTCTAAGGCCACCCTGGCTCGATGGATCAAAGAACCAATTCTTGAAGCCTACCGTTCTGCTGGGCTTCCGTTTCCATCAGGGCTGAAGGCCCATTCTACCAGAGCCGTGGGTGCGTCCTGGGCATTACGACACCAGGCTACGGCTCAACAGGTGTGCCAGGCAGCTACCTGGTCGAGTCTGCACACTTTCACCAAACATTATCAGGTGCATACCTATGCTTCGGCGGACGCCAGCCTAGGTAGAAGAGTCCTGCAGGCGGCAGTTGCCTCCCCGTAGGGGAGGGCTGTCTTCGCAGCTCTAACATGAGGTATTCTTTACCCACCCAGGGACAGCTTTTGGACGTCCCAATCGTCTGGGTCTCCCAATGGAGCGCCGAAGAAGAAGGGAATTTTGTTACTTACCGTAAATTCCTTTTCTTCTAGCTCCTATTGGGAGACCCAGCACCCGCCCTGTTGTCCTTCGGGATTTTTGGTTGTTTTTCGGGTACACATGTTGTTCATGTTGAACGGTTTTCAGTTCTCCGACGTTACTTCGGAGTGAATTTGTTTAAACCAGTTCTTGGCTTTCCTCCTTCTTGCTTTTGCACTAAAACTGGTGAGCCAGTGATCCCACTGGGGGTGTATAGCCAGAAGGGGAGGGGCCTTACACTTTTTAGTGTAATGCTTTGTGTGGCCTCCGGAGGCAGTGCTATACACCCCAATCGTCAATCGTCTGGGTCTCCCAATAGGAGCTAGAAGAAAAGGAATTTACGGTAAGTAACAAAATTCCCTTCTTTTCATTTACTTTTTTTCTCCCCTTTGTATCTCATTAGGGAAGTGCTCCACAGATGATCAAGGCCCTGGAAACGGACCCGTCCAGCTGGTCAATGTTAAAAGCATGTATAGAAATTCTTCTTTGAGTGAAGAGCAGATGGCCAAACCCATCAAGTCCTTCACCGCCGACTTTGTGAGACAGCTCCTTATTGGCCTTCCTACGCAGGCTCTGGGCCTGACCCTGTGCAGCTACATCAGTGCCCTGGGCGTTGATATTATCGCCCAAGTAGAAGCCAAGGACTTTGGGGCTGAAAGCAAGGTCTCCGTCGATGATCTTTGTAAAAAGGCCGTGGAGCACAACATCCAGATCTCCCAGTTCTCACAGCTCGTGATGAACAGAGCTACCGTCTTGGCCAGTTCTTTTGACACTGCTTGGAAGAAGCAAGACTTGGTCCGACGCCTGGAAACGAACATTGCTTCCTGCAAAACCAGCATGCAGCGTTTACAGCTACACATTGCAATGTTTCAGGTAATGATAAGGATTGCTTACTGTGACACTTCCTATTTGTGCAAGGGGTTGAGGGACAAATTTCTTAATGTTTTGTTAATCTACTAATTCCATTAAGAATTCTCAGTAAATGTATAAATACCATCTTAAGGTGCATGTCCACATCCAGCAGTTAAGGGTGCGTGCCCATGATCAGTGTTTGCAGCGTTTTGGACGCAGCATGCTTCAGCAGCGTTGTACAGTACAAGCACAGTGGATGGGATTTCTATAAATCCTGTGCCCATTGTACTTGTTTTTTCCACAGCAAACACTGACCTGCGGTGCGTGTTTCGAGACCGCAGCATGTCAATTGTTTGCTGCGGAATCTCATGCGTCCTCCGTAGGGAGAACACAAGTGAGAGACCGCAGCGCACTGAACCCTGATCATGGATACAAGCATCTGTGGTCTCTTGCAGAGGAGACTCGTGGCCCTGCAGGTCAGGACCCGGTGCACCCAGGACGCAGTGAGTCCTGATTGTGGGCACATACCCTTATGCAGAAATGTATCTGAATGGAGCTTGCAGAAATCCACGTGTTTTTGTCCCTAACGTTGAAATTGATGGACGCTAACTGCATCTTTTATCTTTCTTTGTCGCTCCATTGGGAGACCCAGACAATTGGGTGTATAGCTTCTGCCTCCGGAGGCCACACAAAGTATTACACTTTAAAAAGTGTAACCCCTCCCCTCTGCCTATACACCCTCCCGTGCATCACGGGCTCCTCAGTTTTATGCTTTGTGTAGAAGGAGGCACACATCCACTCATGCATCTCCATTTTAGTCAGCAGCAGCTGCTGATTTTATCGGTTGGAAGAAAAGAGGGCCCCCAACAGGGCCCCCGGCATGCTCCCTTCTCACCCCACTAAGTCGGCGGTGCTGTTAAGGTTGAGGTACCCATTGCGGGTACAGAGGCTGGAGCCACATGCCGTTTTCCTTCACCACCCATTAGAGGCTCTGGATGAAGTGGGATCCTAACCGGTCATCCATTCACTGGGACCGGGCTCCCTCCGCAGCCCCTGTGGGAATCTGCCGGACAGGAGTCTATTGTATCCTCAGGGACAAGGCCCTGCATCAAAAGGTACTCTGTGTCCCCATGGGGACGGTGCATGGAGCGCTTGTTTCACAGACGCTGCAGCAGCTGCTGGTTTGTGAAGACCGGGACTTCCGCGCCGACCGCGCCTGTTTGTCGGCCGCGGTATTAAATCTAGTCCCCGGCTTCATTGCGGCCTAGTACCATAACTCCCGCCCCCGGGCCTGCCAGTCAGGGGTAAGGGCGAGACGGTCGACCTGACGTCGGCAGTGAGGGTTGGAGCATACTTTAGGTGTCCTCCCCCCCCCCTCACTGATCACTGTAGGGCCCCAGATTCCCGCACTTTAATAGTCGCCGCCCATCCTCCCCTGAGAGCTCCGGCAGCCATTTTTATACAACATTCTGCCGGTGGAGGATTTCAGGAACGAGCTCTGGGAGACCTAAGGCAGGGAATCTGGTGGACACACACTCCGCTTTGGGCGGTCGGTAAGCCACACCGGTCACCCGGTGCTGGTCCCCCTAGGGTGCCGGAGTGTATATATATATATATATATATATATATATATATATATATATATATATATATATATATATATATATATATATATATATATATATATATATATATATATATATATATATTTTCTCTGTCGGCCGGGTTGTTTGCTTTTGGCTATATACCCTCAGTGATCACTCTCCTAGGAGACAACAGCATGTCGTCCACAAGGAGCAAGGGCGCTAAGGCAAAGGGTTTTTTCTTTGTCGCTCCATTGGGAGACCCAGACAATTGGGGTGTATAGCTTATGCCTCCGGAGGCCACACAAAGTATTACACTAAAAGTGTAAAGCCCCTCCCCTTCTGCCTATACACCCCCCGTGCATCACGGGCTCCTCAGTTTTTATGCTTTGTGCGAAGGAGGCTGACATCCACGCATAGCTCCACAGCTTAGTCAGCAGCAGCTGCTGACTAGGTCGGATGGAAGAAAAGAGGGCCCATAACAGGGCCCCCAGCATGCTCCCTTCTCACCCCACTTTGTCGGCGGTGTTGTTAAGGTTGAGGTACCCATTGCGGGTACACAGGCAGGAGCCACATGCTGTTTTCCTTCCCCATCCCTCATGGGCTCTGGGTGAAGTGGGATCCTAATCGGTCTCCAGGCACTGGGACCGTGCTCCCTCCACAGCCCCTGGGGAATCTGCTGGATAGGAGCCGAGTATCGTCAGGGACAAGGCCCTGCTACTGTGAGGTACTCTGTGTCCCCGTGGGGACCGCGCATGGAGCGCTTGTGCCATACACATTGCAGCACTGCTGGGTGTGTTAGTGCGCCGGGGACTACCGCGCGGCCGCGCTTATTGCCGGCTGCGCTTATAACTTTAGTCCCCGGCTTCTGCGGCCTAGTATCGCAGATTCCCGCCCACAGGCCTGCCAGTCAGGGAAAGGGCGGGACGCTGCACAGATCGTCAGCGCTGAGGGCTGGAGCATACATTAGTATCCTCCTCCCCCCTCACTCAGTACACTGGGGCACTAGATTCCCGCACTTTTCTTGGGCACGCCCACGGTCCCCTCCTCCCCACAGAACGCCGGCAGCCATTCCTGTCAGCGATTCAGACGCTGGAGAGGAGAGACAACACAGGGAGACCCAGGCAGGGAATCTGGTGATCACACAACCGCTCTGAGCGGTCGGTAAGCAGCACCTGTGGTGCTGGCCCCACTGAGTGCCGAAGTGTATATATATATATATAGGCTTATAGGCTATACATTTGCACTGTACGGTCGCTCTGTTGATTTTTGGCTATATACCCTCCTGACTGTTCTCAGAGGAGATAACAGCATGTCGTCCGCAAAAATCAAGGGTGCCAAAGCACAGGCGTACTTTGCAACCTGTACCTCATGTGCAGCTATACTACCGGCAGGTTCCACTGACCCTCATTGTGTGCAATGCTCGGCCCCTGTGGCACTTACTCAGCCGGAGCCTCTGCTACAGGTGGCCCAGGTGGAACCACCTGCTACCACTGTCCAGGTGACAGGGACGGAGTTTGCAGCTTTTGCTGACAAACTGTCTGAGAGTATGGATAAATGGTCTGCTAAAATACTAGAAGCCTTACAGTCCAGACCGGTGATTCAGGCCCCGGGCACTGTTCAATCTTTGACCCCAGGTCCCCCTCAATTGGAACTGCAAAGTGCCCCTGGGGTGACCCATAGGTCACAGGGTGAGGTCTCTGACACGGACCGCAGTCCCAGGCCGCCTAAGCGGGCTCGCTGGAAAATTCCCTCCACCTCATCACACTGTTCAGGGTCTCAGCAGGAGGACTCTCTGGAGGATGAAGCGGAGGTAACAGATCAGGATTCTGATCCTGAAGCCGCTCTCAACCTAGATACACCTGAAGGTGACGCCGTAGTGAATGACCTTATAGCGACCATCAATCAGGTGTTGGATATTTCTCCCCCAGCTCCTCCAATTGAGGAGTCAGCTTCTCAGGAGAAATTCCGTTTCAGGTTTCCCAAGCGTACATTGAGTACGTTTCTGGATCACTCTGACTTCAGAGAGGCAGTCCAGAAAAACCGAGATTGTCCAGACAAGCGTTTTTCCAAGCGCCTTAGGGATACACGTTATCCCTTCCCCCCTGATGTTGTCAAGGGCTGGACTCAGTGTCCTAAGGTGGATCCTCCAATCTCCAGACTGGCGGCTAGATCCATAGTTGCAGTGGAAGATGGGGCTTCGCTCAAAGATGCCACTGACAGACAAATGGAACTATGGTTGAAATCCATCTATGAAGCTATTGGCGCGTCTTTTGCTCCAGCATTCGCAGCCGTATGGGCACTCCAAGCTATCTCAGCTTGTCAGGCGCAGATTAATACAGTCACACGTACATCTGCCCCGCAAGTGGTGTCCTTAACTTCTCAGGCGTCGGCGTTTGCGTCCTACGCCATTAATGCTATCCTGGACTCTGCGAGCCGTACGGCGGTAGCTTCCGCCAATTCGGTGGTAGTCCGCAGGGCCATGTGGCTACGTGAATGGAAGGCAGACGCGGCTTCCAAAAAGTTCTTAACCGGTTTGCCATTGTCTGGCGACCGCTTGTTTGGTGAGCGATTGGATGAAATCATTAAACAATCCAAGGGAAAGGACTCATCCTTACCCCAGTCCAAACCAAACAGACCTCAACCACGGAAGGTACAATCGAGGTTTCGGTCCTTTCGGTCCGCGGGCAGGTCTCAATTCTCCTCGTCCAAAAGGCCTCAGAAGGATCAGAGGAACTCCGATTCATGGCGGTCTAAGTCACTGTCACGAACAGCCGGGGAAGTCCCTCAGAAATCCGCAGCTGTTCACTGATTTGTTACACACGACTACTCTCTAGCGCCCCCCTTGTCTGCAGGCCACTTTTGGTACTGCAGGACAATGCATAAGATGAGGCTGCTGAGCTGATAATGCCAAATATTGGAGGTCTCACAGCGAGGGTAAATGTATATCTCTGATTCCTGCTAATGGAATTTTTATATACCTCGGTACCCTTAATGATAGCACTCCAATAATTCTATGCAATAACAATTACGCTGCCACCACCCAGACTTTCTACAGGTAGCTGGGGACCCGTTTCAGATAGCATAAGGCCCTTCGGGGTTTTGGATTCGTATATAAAGCATAAGGAAAGAAACTCCTTAAATTTTTATATATTTAATCCGAAAATAGGCAGTGTTTAAAGAATATACAAGAATTTACAAAAGGGAACAATACACATTACGGCATAACAGTTACATTAAAATAAAAGGTATAAACGTGAAACTTACTAAGCTTCTACCATAGAAGTGACGTCTGCTTATGGAGGGAGGGTCTCCAAGAGATGTTAGAATCGGCCAGCATCACCCTTCATGATGCCCTCCTCGTGCTGACTGAGCCCCCAAGATAGGAACTGTCTCTTATGCTCTTGCTAGCCCCCCTTGCCTGTGACATCATTTTACAGTCACTTGTGGGCTGGGCTTGAGATGGTCACAAAGTTCCATAATTCTAGGGTTTTTCATATCTTTGCTCCTGGGTCACACAGGTGAAAGATATTAGCGTCATATTTAATATCTCGATTTTACAGTTACATTGATACCAAACACAACGCCTCTAGCACAATTTTACTGGCCAATACTAATTTGTCGTGATTCCGTCGATCTCCTCGTCAGGTGAGACGGTGCGCTGGGTTCCGCACGACGCAGGGATTCTGGCAATGTGTTTTTCATCTTTCTAGCATTAAAGTCGCACTTCAAAACCTGCTTTGGGAGTTTTCCCGCCAATATTACAAAGAATTGTCTTTCTCTGCAGCTTTTGGCTTTAGTTCTACCATCACCCAAAGTCATAAATACCTTAAGCTTCCAGGCCAATCAGATAATCACCATGACGACCTGTGGCTGGTGAAGAAGAGGGGGATGAAGACCCTTCAACAGTTCTACATGACACCTCCCCCTTTTTGAGGTAGCATGGGAGATTGATTTGCCAATCGTCTCCTAAGCCTACCTCGCTGGCATCCCCCTGCCGGGACAGCCCATCAGCATTGCCATGCTCCACACCCTTCCTGTGTTGAATGGTAAAGTCATACTGCTGTAGTGCCAAGCTCCACCGCAGTAGCTTACCATTGTCGCCGGCCACCCGATGTAGCCAGCTGAGAGGGTTGTGGTCTGTCACTATGGTGAAGTTGCGTCCATATAGGTAGGGCTGCAGTTTCCGCAGGGCCCACACTATAGAGAGGCACTCCTTCTCCACAGTGGCGTAGGCCACTTCCCGGGATAAGAGCTTGCGGCTGAGAAACATCACCGGATGCTCTTCTCCCTTCCCATTTACCTGGCTGAGTACTGCACCAAGGCCAAACGCACTGGCATCTGTCTGAACTATGAACCGTCGGGTGAAGTCCGGGGCTTGTAGGATTGGGGAACTGGCGAGGGCAGCTTTTAGTGCCCTGAAGGACCGTTCACAGTCATCTGTCCAGGTGACTACTTGCGGTAGCTTCTTTTTGGTGAGGTCCGTCAACGGCTTAGCAAGAGCACTATAGTTAGGAACGAACTTCCTATAGTACCCTGCCGTACCCAAGAAGGACATCACCTGCTTCTTTGACTTGGGGGTAGGCCAGGAGGTGATGGCATCAACCTTCCCTGGCTCTGGTTTCAGGGTCCCGCCACCCACTCTGTGTCCAAGGTACTGTACCTCCGTCATGCCGATCTGACACTTCCCTGGCTTTATAGTCAGACCAGCGCTTTGGATCCGCCTGAGCACCTGCTCCAGGTGCCCCAGGTGTTCCTCCCAAGTGGGACTAAAGATGGCAATGTCATCCAGGTAAGCTACTGCAAACCCTCCTAGTCCCTCGAGCAGCTGGTCGACCAATCGCTGGAAAGTGGCAGGAGCATTTCTCATGCCAAAGGGCATGACGAGGGATTCATACAGCCCGAATGGGGTGATGAAGGCGGACCTTTCCTGTGCTTCCTTGGACATAGGAATCTGCCAGTACCCTCGACTCAGGTCCATGATGGTCAGGTACCGGGCCCCGGCTAAGCAATCCAGTAACTCATCGATGCGTGGCATTGGGTACGCATCGGGTGCTGTGATTGCATTTAGCCTCCTGTAGTCCACACAAAACCGGGTTGTCCGGTCCTTTTTGGGAACCAAGACTACAGGCGAGGCCCATGCACTTTTGGACCTCTGGATCACTCCCAGGACTAGCATTTCATCGATCTCCCTTTTTATGTCCTTTTGTACCTCTAGGGATACGCGGTATGGGGGTTGACGAACTGGGGAATGACTCCCTGTGTCCACCTGGTGGGTGGCTAGGGATGTCTTCCCTGGGACATTCGTGAAGGTCATCAGGTAGGGCCGGAATACCTCCCGCAGCTGGGACTTTTGGTCCAAGGATAGCTGTGGGTTGAATGCCGCCTCCTCGATAGACCCTCCATCCCGGGCCGAGGCGAGCAAGTCCACCAAGACTTCACTTTCGCCTTCCTCGGGAAGACTACACACAGGAAGAGCAAAGGCTTCCCTGTCATGATGAGCTTTCATCATGTTGACATGGAAGACCTTTTGCCTCTTCCTGGCATGGTCGATGGTGACCACATAGTTTACGTCATTGAGGCGCTGATGCACCAGGTATGGACCCTCCCAGGCCGCCTGAAGCTTGTTCTGGGTCATTGGGACTAGGACCCACACCTTCTGACCCACTTCGTACACCCGCTCTCGAGCGTGTTGGTCGTACCATCGCTTCTGGCTGGCCTGGGCTTGCGCCATATTCTCATGCACCATCTGCGTCATTGACTGCATTTTGTCACGGAGCCGAATGACATACTCCACAACGGACACTTCTGGGGACTTCAGTTCCTCTTCCCAGGATTCCCTTACCAGACCAAGAGGCCCCCGGACTCGTCTGCCATACAGGAGCTCGAAGGGGGAAAACCCCGTTGAGGCCTGTGGTACCTCTCTGTAGGCAAACAGCAGGTGTGAGAGATACCGCTCCCAGTCGCGTCCATGTGACTCAACCAGCATCTTAAGCATCTGCTTAAGGGTACCATTAAATCGCTCACACAAACCATTGGTCTGTGGGTGATAAGCGCTTGATATCAGATGCCGCACCTGCATTTTCTTACAGAGAGCCTCCATTAGACGAGACATGAACTGAGTCCCCTGGTCGCTAAGCATCTCCCTGGGAAATCCTACTCGGGAGAATATGGTCAAGAGGGCATCTGCCACCTTATCGGCCCTAACTGAGGACAGAGCCACTGCCTCCGGATACCGGGTAGCATAGTCTACCACAGTAAGGACGAACCGTTTTCCAGAGCTGCTGGGGACGGCCAGAGGCCCGACAATGTCCACAGCGACCCTCTGGAAAGGCTCTTCTATCACCGGCAAAGAGATCAGGGGAGCTTTGGGAGCAGGCCCTGACTTTCCCACTCTTTGACATGTGATACAGGAGCGGCAGTAGTTGGCAACATCTGTCCCCATTTTGGGCCAATAGAAGTGGTGAGACAGCCGGGCCTTGGTTTTGCTGACCCCCAAGTGTCCGGCGAGTGGGATCTCATGGGCAATCCGCAGCAACTCACTCCTAAAGCGGTGAGGCACCACCAGCTGTCTTTCCTTCAGCCACTCTTGTTGGGGGTTACAGGGAATTGTCTCCCGGTACAACTTTCCCTGGTCCCAGAATACCCTCTCCTTATCGGTCTCGGAAGAGGGCTTCTCTGCGAGGTCCCTTAACGTCTCTAGACTGGCATCAGTTCGTAGAGCCACCTGGAACTCTTGGCTAGAGGCAGCCAAAAGTGACGTTAAGGTTCCAACCTCACCGGGACCCTCTGGGACCTGCTCTGGGTCCATAACCAGTTCCGTTATCCCTCTGGGTGAAGAGGTGTCAGAAGGCAAGGTTTCATTTGCGTTCTGGGCACTCTGACTGCGGGTGACAGCACCGATGAAGGCTGTCTCCCCGGGGAATAACCACTCTTCCCCATCAGCCTGACAGGTACTACTGGCTGTGTCACTGTCCGCTGTGACACTGCTCAGCTGCATTTGACCACTGTCCTCGTGGTTCTCATGTCTGCCTCCATCTCTGTCAGCACAGACACTTGCTACCTTGGGGTCGTCCTCAGCCACGTCACCCTGCCGCGTGGCATGGCTGAGTTCCCCTGTACAAATCTCCACTTTATTACCCTGCACAACATTTGTAATTACGTTCTGGGTATCCGCATTCGGGTCGCATGACTTAACAACATTGGCATCACATGATTTAACAACATTTGCATCACATGACTGATCAACAACATTTGTATCACATGACTTTTTGGATTCGGGAGGATCATCAGGGAGAAATTGTGCAACTAATCGCCCCAGATCAGTCCCCAATAAAACATTGGTTGGTAGATGTTCATCCACCCCCACTTCCCTCCACCCTCTCACAGCACCCCAGTCGAGGGGAATCAGGGCCATTGGGAAGGAGTGGTGGACACCCCCCGCCAAGGCGACAGTCAGGAGTTTTCCCGGGATAAAGTTTTCAGGGGGTACCAGTTCAGGGCGGACCAGGGTTCTGTCGGCCCCAGTGTCCTTGAGCCCCACAGTGGGGGTTCCGCCTACGGTGACGGGGTGTAGGTTTTCGCAGGCCCTACCACCCGCCTTCCTTGCCAACAGGACCGTTCCAGTAGGCCCTTGGGCCTTGGATGTGGGGTTCCTCTTCTGCCTCTCTGGGCAACCAGAGCTGAGGTGTCCAGGCTGGTTGCAGGAAAAACACCTGCGAGTGTCAGAGGTGGGCCGGGCACTGGTGGATGAAACAGGACCTACGGGAGGTCGGCTGGTAGGGGCAGGGGTGGTTGTAGTTGTCATCTTACCCCCTTTCCAGCTAGTGGTGGACGGCTTCCGCACCTCCGATGCACGGTTGGCCACATAGGCGTCGGCAATCTGGGCTGCTTTTGAGGCCTCCTTGGGCTCTCGGTCCATAACAAACTGTCGAACCTCCACAGGACAGACATGTAGGAGTTGGTCCTTCACCATGAGGTCCTTTAACTCCTCAAAGGTTGTAACGGACAGTCCTTGGATCCACTGGTCAAAGGTGCGCTGGAGCCCACCCTCCAAATCGCTGTAGCTGTCATGAGGTCCGAGCTGGAGGGTCCGGAATTTTTTTCGGTACACCTCCGGAGTCAGCTGATACTTCCGTACTAGGGCCTGCTTTATGGCCCCATAGTCTCCACTCTGCTCTTGAGGGAGACTGGCAAACGCGTCCAGGGCCTTGCCTCGCAGCCCTGGGGTTAAGTATTGTGCCCATTGTGCTGAGGGCAACTGGTACTGCAAGCAAGTCTTTTCAAATCCCCTCAGAAAGGTGTCCAAATTCCCGTCCTTTTCCATCACAGGAAAGTGCTCCGGTCGGGGCTTAAAGCTGCTGGCATTATTGGACTCACCGTTTAGTGAGGAAAATGTCTGCTGCCGGGCTTTGAGGATATTCAATTCATGGTCTCTCTGGGCTTGGCGCTCTCGCTCGGCTCTCTCAGCCTCTCGCTCGGCTCTCTCAGCCTCTCGATATTGCTGAATGAGGTTTAGCCGTCCCTGCCGGTCATCTGCAGCGAATTGTTGTAGAGCCATCTTCAGGAAAGAGTCCATGTTGCCCCGGTCACTGCTCTGGCTTGCAGTTGATGGTGGGGACTCTGCAGAAGCACTATCCTGGGCTTGGCTTGCCTCCTCTTCTCCAGCACTGGGGGAATGAACGTGCTCTGCGTCCCATTGTAAAAGTTCTTTAATGAGGTCCTGCCTCGTTTTGCCATGGCCATCAATCAACTTGGATCTGCAGAGTGCAGCAAGAACCTCCTTCTTCTGCTGATTGTACCAGGCTTCTGACACAGCATCCATAATTGCCAAATAAAAGATAGGATAGAAAACAAGAGAGAAGGGAGGGGGTAACTGCTACACGTACAGTATTGTTCCAGGTATATTTAAACACTGAGTTCAATCCTCAAAACTTTTGCAAGTTTTTAGTGAAAGGGATGATTGCTCAAGCCAGATCACTAATGCTTTATATATCCCACCGCTTGCCACCAATTTGTCACGAACAGCCGGGGAAGTCCCTCAGAAATCCGCAGCTGTTCACTGATTTGTTACACACGACTACTCTCTAGCGCCCCCCTTGTCTGCAGGCCACTTTTGGTACTGCAGGACAATGCATAAGATGAGGCTGCTGAGCTGATAATGCCAAATATTGGAGGTCTCACAGCGAGGGTAAATGTATATCTCTGATTCCTGCTAATGGAATTTTTATATACCTCGGTACCCTTAATGATAGCACTCCAATAATTCTATGCAATAACAATTACGCTGCCACCACCCAGACTTTCTACAGGTAGCTGGGGACCCGTTTCAGATAGCATAAGGCCCTTCGGGGTTTTGGATTCGTATATAAAGCATAAGGAAAGAAACTCCTTAAATTTTTATATATTTAATCCGAAAATAGGCAGTGTTTAAAGAATATACAAGAATTTACAAAAGGGAACAATACACATTACGGCATAACAGTTACATTAAAATAAAAGGTATAAACGTGAAACTTACTAAGCTTCTACCATAGAAGTGACGTCTGCTTATGGAGGGAGGGTCTCCAAGAGATGTTAGAATCGGCCAGCATCACCCTTCATGATGCCCTCCTCGTGCTGACTGAGCCCCCAAGATAGGAACTGTCTCTTATGCTCTTGCTAGCCCCCCTTGCCTGTGACATCATTTTACAGTCACTTGTGGGCTGGGCTTGAGATGGTCACAAAGTTCCATAATTCTAGGGTTTTTCATATCTTTGCTCCTGGGTCACACAGGTGAAAGATATTAGCGTCATATTTAATATCTCGATTTTACAGTTACATTGATACCAAACACAACGCCTCTAGCACAATTTTACTGGCCAATACTAATTTGTCGTGATTCCGTCGATCTCCTCGTCAGGTGAGACGGTGCGCTGGGTTCCGCACGACGCAGGGATTCTGGCAATGTGTTTTTCATCTTTCTAGCATTAAAGTCGCACTTCAAAACCTGCTTTGGGAGTTTTCCCGCCAATATTACAAAGAATTGTCTTTCTCTGCAGCTTTTGGCTTTAGTTCTACCATCACCCAAAGTCATAAATACCTTAAGCTTCCAGGCCAATCAGATAATCACCATGACGACCTGTGGCTGGTGAAGAAGAGGGGGATGAAGACCCTTCAACAGTTCTACATGACAGTCACGTCCTAAAAAGACCGCCGGAGGAATCGCTCCCAAAGCGGCCTCCTCATGACTTTCGGCCTCCTCAAACCGCATCCTCGGTCGGTGGCAGGCTCTCCCGCTTTTGCGACGCCTGGCTGCCACAGGTAAAAGACCGATGGGTGAGAGACATTCTATCTCAAGGTTACAGGATAGAGTTCAGCTCTCGTCCTCCGACTCGTTTCTTCAGAACATCTCCGCCCCCCGAGAGAGCCGATGCTCTTCTGCAGGCGGTGTGCACTCTGAAGGCGGAAGGAGTGGTGATCCCTGTTCCTCTTCAGCAACGGGGTCACGGTTTTTACTCCAACTTGTTCGTGGTGCCAAAAAAGGACGGATCCTTCCGTCCTTTTCTGGACCTAAAACTGCTAAACAAACATGTGAAAACCAGGCGGTTCCGGATGGAATCGCTCCGCTCCGTCATCGCCTCAATGTCCCAAGGAGATTTCCTGGCATCAATCGACATCAAGGATGCTTATCTCCACGTACCGATTGCACCAGAGCATCAGCGCTTCCTGCGTTTTGCCATAGGGGACGAACACCTTCAGTTCGTGGCACTGCCTTTTGGCCTGGCGACAGCCCCATGGGTCTTCACCAAGGTTATGGCAACAGTGGTGGCAATCCTACACTCTCAGGGACACTCGGTGATCCCTTACTTAGACGATCTGCTTGTCAAGGCACCCTCCCAAGGGGCATGCCAACACAGCCTGAACATTGCTCTGGAGACTCTCCAGAGTTTCGGGTGGATCATCAATTTTCCAAAGTCAAATCTGACACCGGCCCAATCACTGACATATCTTGGCATGGAGTTTCATACTCTCTCAGCGATAGTGAAGCTTCAGCTGAACAAACAGCGTTCACTACAGACAGGGGTGCAATCACTCCTTCAAGGTCAGTCACACCCCCTGAGGCGCCTCATGCACTTCCTAGGGAAGATGGTAGCAGCAATGGAGGCAGTTCCTTTTGCGCAGTTTCATCTGCGCCCACTTCAGTGGGACATTCTCCGCAAATGGGACAGGAAGTCGACGTCTCTCGACAGAAACGTCTCCCTTTCGCGGGCAGCCAAGGCTTCCCTTCAGTGGTGGCTTCTCCCCACTTCATTGTCGAAGGGGAAATCCTTCCTGCCCCCATCCTGGGCGGTGGTCACGACGGACGCGAGCCTGTCAGGGTGGGGAGCGGTCTTTCTCCACCACAGGGCTCAGGTTACTTGGACTCAGCCAGAGTCCTCCCTTCAGATCAATGTTCTGGAGATAAGGGCAGTGTATCTTGCCCTAAAGGCGTTCCAGCCGTGGCTGGAAGGCAAACAGATCCGAATTCAGTCGGACAACTCCACAGCGGTGGCATACATCAACCACCAAGGCGGGACACGCAGTCGCCAGGCCTTCCAGGAAGTCCGGCGGATTCTACTGTGGGTGGAAGCCACAGCCTCCACCATATCCGCAGTTCACATCCCGGGCGTAGAAAACTGGGAAGCAGACTTTCTCAGTCGCCAGGGCATGGACGCAGGGGAATGGTCCCTTCACCCGGACGTGTTTCAGGAGATCTGTTGCCGCTGGGGCATGCCGGACGTCGACCTAATGGCGTCCCGGCACAACAACAAGGTCCCGACATTCATGGCACGGTCTCAAGATCACAGAGCTCTGGCGGCAGACGCCTTAGTTCAGGATTGGTCGCAGTTTCAACTCCCTTATGTGTTTCCTCCTCTGGCACTGTTGCCCAGAGTGTTACGCAAGATCAGGGCCGACTGCCGCCGCGCCATCCTCGTCGCCCCAGACTGGCCGAGGAGGTCGTGGTACCCGGATCTGTGGCATCTCACGGTGGGCCAACCGTGGGCACTACAAGACCGACCAGACTTGCTGTCTCAAGGGCCGTTTTTTCCATCTGAATTCTGCGGCCCTCAACCTGACTGTGTGGCCATTGAGTCCTGGATCCTAGCGTCTTCAGGGTTATCTCAAGAGGTCATTGCCACTATGAGACAAGCTAGGAAACCAACGTCCGCCAAGATCTACCACAGGACGTGGAAGATATTCCTGTCTTGGTGCTCTGCTCAGGGGTTTTCTCCCTGGCCATTTGCCTTGCCCACTTTTCTGTCCTTCCTTCAATCCGGATTGGAAAAGGGTTTGTCGCTCGGCTCTCTTAAGGGACAAGTCTCTGCGCTCTCTGTGTTTTTTCAGAAGCGCCTAGCCAGACTTCCACAGGTACGCACGTTCCTGCAGGGGGTTTGTCACATCGTCCCTCCTTACAAGCGTCCGTTAGAACCCTGGGATCTGAACAGGGTGCTGATGGCTCTTCAGAAACCACCGTTCGAGCCAATGAGGGATATTTCTCTCTCACGCCTTTCACAGAAAGTGGTGTTCCTAGTAGCAGTCACTTCACTTCGGAGAGTGTCTGAGCTAGCAGCGCTGTCATGCAAAGCTCCTTTCCTGGTGTTTCACCAGGACAAGGTGGTTCTGCGTCCGGTTCCGGAATTTCTCCCTAAGGTGGTATCCCCCTTTCATCTCAATCAGGATATCTCCTTACCCTCTTTTTGTCCTCATCCAGTTCACCAATGTGAAAAGGATTTGCACTTGTTAGATCTGGTGAGAGCACTCAGATTCTACATTTCTCGTACGGTGCCCCTGCGCCGCTCGGATGCACTCTTTGTCCTTGTCGCTGGCCAGCGTAAAGGGTCACAAGCTTCCAAATCAACCCTGGCTCGGTGGATCAAGGAACCAATTCTCGAAGCTTACCGTTCCTCGGGGCTTCCGGTTCCCTCAGGGCTGAAGGCCCATTCTACCAGGGCCGTGGGGGCGTCCTGGGCCTTGCGGCACCAGGCTACGGCTCAGCAGGTGTGTCAGGCGGCTACCTGGTCGAGCCTGCACACTTTCACGAAACACTATCAGGTGCATACCTATGCTTCGGCAGATGCCAGCCTAGGTAGGCGAGTCCTTCAGGCGGCGGTTGCCCACCTGTAGGACGGAGCCGTTTATGGCTCTATTATGAGGTATTATTTACCCACCCAGGGACTGCTTTTGGACGTCCCAATTGTCTGGGTCTCCCAATGGAGCCACAAAGAAGAAGGGAATTTTGTTTACTTACCGTAAATTCCTTTTCTTCTAGCTCCTATTGGGAGACCCAGCACCCGCCCCTGTTCCCTTCGGGCTGTTTGTTCTTTTGTGTACACATGTTGTTCATGTTGAATTGTTCTTTTGGTTCATGGTCTTCAGTTCTCCGAACATCCTTCGGATTGAATTTACCTTAGACCAATTTATAAGTTTCCTCCTTCCTGCTTTTGCACCAAAACTGAGGAGCCCGTGATGCACGGGAGGGTGTATAGGCAGAGGGGAGGGGTTACACTTTTTAAAGTGTAATACTTTGTGTGGCCTCCGGAGGCAGAAGCTATACACCCAATTGTCTGGGTCTCCCAATAGGAGCTAGAAGAAAAGGAATTTACGATAAGTAAACAAAATTCCCTTCTTTTGTTTTAGTGGCAACATGAAGATCTGCTGATCAGCCGTCCACAGACACCATCAGTGACGCCTCCTCCGAGGTCCGCTATCTTAACTAGCATGAAGAAAAAACTTCATACTCTCGGACAAATCGACTCTTCTATTTCTGCAGCACAGGTGAGGACTTTTTTCATTTTATAAAGTAAATACATAGTACTTGATGATCAATGTGGTTTCAACCCTCAAGCCTAAATGATAAGTTAGCCTTACATCTGAATTGGCTTTGCATCTTTTACTAACATCCCATCTGTGCAGAGAACTGCAGCTGTCCCCTATGTATCTGACATGAGTGCCAGTGCCACCACTTTGTAGAAAAAATGGTACAAAGCTAGGGTCTGACCAATGAGACCCCCACTGATCCTTCACTTTCGCAGCCGTGTCCCACCCACCTACCCCCTTCCTGCCAGACTGCCATTATCTACAACCGGCGTGGGACATCGTGACTGCTGCAGACTTCTCATTCTGCTGGAGTCATCATTTTGGATTCCAGGACAATAAAAATGCTGCACCTTCTGAGTCAAGAATCTGTCACGCAAGACACCAGATTGTTATGATTCAGGGACTGAGGAGGATCAAAGAAATGCAAAATCCCAAATAGTAACAGAGTGGCTGGAACCTTAACGGACTGCAGACCTAATCCTGACACACAACTAGAAGTAGCCGTGGGACAAGCCTACGATGACCTAGTCGTCTCGAAACAGCTGGAGAACTGAATATTCTCACAGATAGAAATATGAGAAAGCTAATCTGCCTCGGAGTAGTCCCCAAAGATAGTTAGCCCCCCACATGTAAAGGCTACGGTGATATAGAAAAATACAATACAAAGCCAGAAAAGACAGATTCACCAAAGGTGAGGCCCAAACCATCTTTATAGAAAAGGATAGGAAGGAGCACTGTCTGCAACCGTAAAAAAAACCCTCTAATAAATACCAGCACTTCTGATATGGAAAAATCCTGAGGTCACACAACCTCTCCCCCACTGTACCAGCACTCAAATGTTACTGGGATCCAAAACACACTAATACAGATGAGGAACTGAAAGATACCAAGCATGTCAAACACAATACCTTGCAGAAACATGGAGCGAAGTATACAGACACTCCCAGCAGGGAATGATCCCATTCCACCAAGAACTCCACACAGACAAAATAGTATTAAAGCATTAGTATTAAAGCAGAAAAAACAACAAGAACGTGGAAAACAAACAGCAGAGTTACAAAGACCACTTATCTGAGAGGAGTTCTGGTAGTGAGCAGGGCTGGTTACAGGATGTCCTTAACACACAGAAGACTATTGAGCATCGGCAAGAAACAAGAGAAAACTACTCGGTTATATAGTCCCAATCTGACCCTGATTGCCAGTCCTCTGCAGGGGTGAGACTTTCATTCCACAAATCAACTGCACCACCAGCACTGACCACAAGAGGGAGACCCAAATTGGAAAACGTATTCACAACACCAGATGTTGATGTGGGTGGCCTGGTGGGAGACACCGCTGTGAGAGTGAAGGAGCGACTGGGCCTTAAACTCAAGACACAATGATTTTGTAATTAGACTTATTGCAGTTTTGTCTCACGAAAACCTTTTTTCTATTCAATAGTGTCCATTGCCACCAGCTCAGGGGCACAGCTATTGGAATCCCATGTGCCCCTTCCTATACTAACTTGCTCCTGGGCTGGTGGGAAGAAATCACAGAAATTAGGCATGCATCTCAAGGGGATGTGGACAGTGTTGTCCTTTTAGCCATCTGGAAAGGGAATGCATCAAGCTTTGCTGATTTTGTGATGAAATTGATTAACGTCTCTCGGGCTCCACTTTACCTTTTTTTTTTTTAGAATTTGCCTTTCTGATTCATGTTTCAACCCAGACTCTCACAACCCTAACTTCTAGAAAACCTTCCTCCTCAAAATCACTATTATGATGGGAAAGTCACCACCCTTGTTCACTAATACAAGGGATCCCAAAAAATATTTGAAGGCCTGTAGAAATTGCTCTGACAACTCTACAGTCACTAATCAAGCAAGAGACTTGAGAATCTGATTTTTGGAAAGGGGATACCCTGATGAAGTCCTCAAAAAAGCCTTCAATGAAGTGAGGACAAGAGATGGGCCACAACTCCTTATATCCACCACTCCTAAAACGCACGATGGCACATTAATATTTATTACCACCTTCACCAATGAATCTGCCAAATTTTGGTCGATTTTCCAGACACATTGGCCAATACTCCAGATGAATGAAGACCTCATAGACTCCATTGGCCCATCCCCACTCGTAATCTTTGGAGATGGATTGGTAGACATCCACTTCACTCCACCAAAACAAACCTCGTGGCTCTTATAAAATAAATGGCTGGTTTAGATGTAGTGTAGCATTCCCTCTTATTACATGTGCAGACCACTTTTACCAGTACAGTTAAGGGAGAAAAATTACTGAGTCATCATTTCATCAATTGCCGCACAAAAGGGGTCATCTATAAAGTTACTTGTCACTGTGGCCTCGTGTGGAAGACAACACGTGAATTAAGATGAAGGGTTGGGGAACACCTGAGAGTCAACGAAAAGGATACACCTTCAGTCCGACACATGTGAACGATATACATGGTGGAGTGACAGCTGGACTACAATTTAAGGATATACACAAAATGAGGGGAGGTAATTGGGACAAGATTATTTTACAGTGTGGGACGAAATCAGTTTTTCGCCTTAAAATACAAACGCCCAGCGGTCTGAAGGAACCTCTCGCATTCTGCTGTTTCTTTTGATATGCAGGGAGGTGTAATGACATACAGATAGGGATAGTCGACGTGGAGTGGGGGCACCATTACGTTCTACTTAGGGTATCAACCCCTGCAAATAGGCAGGGTCCAGAAGTGTTGGGTAAAACAGCTAGGGCATTAATGGGTATATCGTGAATACCCCCCTACGCATGTATCCATCTCTTCTTTTGGTTCTCTATATTATACTAGCTGTAGTACTCGGGACTGCCTGGGATAGTAACTAAATCCCACTCTCCCTCTCTTCCCCACCCCTCTCTCTCTCTCTATCCCTCTCTTCCCACCCCTCTCTCCATCCCTCTCTTCCCATCCCTCTCTTCCCACCCCTCTCTCCATTCCTCTCTTCCCACCCCTCTCTCTTCCCACCCCTCTCTCTTCCCACCCCTCTCTCTTCCCACCCCTCTCTCTTCCCACCCCTCTCTCTTCCCACCCCTCTCTCTTCCCACCCCTCTCTCTTCCCACCCCTCTCTCTCTCCCCACCCCTCTCTCTTCCCACCCCTCTCTCTTCCCACCCCTCTCTCTTCCCACCCCTCTCTCTTCCCACCCCTCTCTCTTCCCACCCCTCTCTCTTCCCACCCCTCTCTCTTCCCACCCCTCTCTCTTCCCACCCCCTCTCTCTTCCCACCCCTCTCTCTTCCCACCCCTCTCTCTTCCCACCCCTCTCTCTTCCCACCCCTCTCTCTTCCCACCCCTCTCTCTTCCCACCCCTCTCTCTTCCCACCCCTCTCTCTTCCCACCCCTCTCTCTTCCCACCCCTCTCTCTCCCACCCCTCTCTCTTCCCACCCCTCTCTCTTCCCACCCCTCTCTCTTCCCACCCCTCTCTCTTCCCACCCCTCTCTCTTCCCACCCCTCTCTCTTCCCACCCCTCTCTCTTCCCACCCCTCTCTCTTCCCACCCCTCTCTCTTCCCACCCCTCTCTCTTCCCACCCCTCTCTCTTCCCACCCCTCTCTCTTCCCACCCCTCTCTCTTCCCACCCCTCTCTCTTCCCACCCCTCTCTCTTCCCACCCCTCTCTCTTCCCACCCCTCTCTCTTCCCACCCCTCTCTCTTCCCACCCCTCTCTCTTCCCACCCCTCTCTCTTCCCACCCCTCTCTCTTCCCACCCCTCTCTCTTCCCACCCTCTCTCTTCCCACCCCTCTCTCTCCCCACCCCTCTCTCTCCCCACCCCTCTCTCTCCCACCCCTCTCTCTCTCTCTCTCTCCACCCCTCTCTCTCTCTCTCTCTCTCCACCCCCTCTCTCTCTCTCTCCTCCACCTCTCTCTCTCTCTCTCCACCCCTCTCTCTCTCTCTCTCTCCACCCCTCTCTCTCTCTCTCTCTCCACCCCTCTCTCTCTCTCTCCACCCCTCTCTCTCTCTCTCTCTCTCTCCACCCCTCTCTCCACCTCTCTCCCTCTCTCCACCTCTCTCCCTCTCTCCACCTCTCTCCCTCTCTCCACCTCTCTCTGCTCTCTCTCCACCTCTCTCTCTCTCCACCCCTCTCTCTCTCTCTCTCTCCACCCCTCTCTCTCTCTCTCTCCACCCCTCTCTCCACCTCTCTCCACCTCTCTCTCCCTCTCTCTCTCCACCTCTCTCTCTCTCCACCTCTCTCTCTCTCCACCTCTCTCTCTCTCCACCTCTCTCTTCTCTCCACCCCTCTCTCTCTCTCTCCACCCCCTCTCTCTCTCTCTCTCTCTCCACCCCCCTCTCTCTCTCTCTCCACCCCCTCTCTCTCTCTCTCCACCCCCCTCTCTCTCTCTCCACCTCTCTCCCTCTCTCCACCTCTCTCTCTCTCTCTCCACCTCTCTCTCTCTCTCTCCACCCCTCTCTCCACCTCTCTCCACCTCTCTCTCCCTCTCTCTCTCCACCCCTCTCTCCACCTCTCTCCACCTCTCTCCTCTCTC